>NW_028189055.1:0-99245 GCF_054131305.1 Coturnix japonica | reverse complement strand
CTATAGGGCAGCTATGGGGCAGCTATAGGGCAGCTATGGGGCAGATATAGGGCAGATATAGGGCAGCTATAGGGCAGCTATGGGGCAGCTATAGGGCAGATAAAGGGCAGCTATGGGGCAGTTATAGGGCAGATATAGGGCAGCTATAGGGCCGATATAGGGCAGCTATAGGGCAGTTATAGGGCAGCTATGGGGCAGATATAGGGCAGCTATAGGGCAGCTATGGGGCAGATATAGGGCAGATATAGGGCAGCTATGGGGCAGCTATGGGGCAGATATAGGGCAGCTATAGGGCAGCTATAGGGCAGCTACGGGGCAGCTATGGGGCAGCTATAGGGCAGCTATAGGGCAGCTATGGGGCAGATATAGGGCAGCTATGGGGCAGCTATGGGGCAGCTATAGGGCAGCTATGGGGCAGCTATGGGGCAGCTATGGGGCAGCTATAGGGCAGCTATGGGGCAGCTATGGGGCAGCTATGGGGCAGCTATAGGGCAGCTATGGGGCAGTTATAGGGCAGCTATGGGGCAGCTATGGGGCAGCTATGGGGCCGATATAGGGCAGATATAGGGCAGCTATGGGGCAGCTATGGGGCCGATATAGGGCAGCTATGGGGCAGATATAGGGCAGCTATGGGGCAGTTATAGGGCAGCTATGGGGCAGATATAGGGCAGCTATAGGGCAGTTATAGGGCAGCTATGGGGCAGCTATGGGGCAGCTATAGGGCAGCTATAGGGCAGCTATGGGGCAGTTATAGGGCAGCTATGGGGCAGCTATAGGGCAGATATAGGGCAGCTATGGGGCAGCTATGGGGCAGCTATAGGGCAGTTATAGGGCAGCTATGGGGCAGATATAGGGCAGCTATGGGGCCGATATAGGGCAGATATAGGGCAGCTATGGGGCAGCTATGGGGCAGATATAGGGCAGCTATGGGGCAGTTATAGGGCAGCTATGGGGCAGATATAGGGCAGCTATAGGGCAGCTATAGGGCAGCTATGGGGCAGCTATGGGGCAGATATAGGGCAGCTATAGGGCCGATATAGGGCAGCTATAGGGCAGATATAGGGCAGCTATGGGGCAGCTATAGGGCAGCTATAGGGCCGATATAGGGCAGCTATAGGGCCAATATAGGGCAGCTATAGGGCAGCTATGGGGCAGCTATGGGGCAGATATAGGGCAGCTATAGGGCCGATATAGGGCAGCTATGGGGCAGCTATGGGGCAGCTATGAGGCAGATATAGGGCAGCTATGGGGCAGCTATAGGGCAGATATAGGGCAGCTATGGGGCAGATATAGGGCAGCTATAGGGCAGCCATGGGGCAGATATAGGGCAGATATAGGGCAGCTATTGGGCAGATATAGGGCAGATATAGGGCAGCTATGGGGCAGCTATAGGGCAGCTATAGGGCAGCTATGGGGCAGTTATAGGGCAGCTATGGGGCAGCTATAGGGCAGCTATGGGGCAGCTATGGGGCAGCTATGGGGCAGTTATAGGGCAGCTATAGGGCAGCTATGGGGCAGTTATAGGGCAGCTATGGAGCAGCTATGGGGCAGCTATAGGGCAGCTATGGGGCCGATATAGGGCAGCTATGGGGCAGCTATAGGGCAGCTATGGGGCAGCTATGGGGCAGATATAGGGCAGCTATGGGGCAGATATAGGGCAGCTATGGGGCAGCTATGGGGCAGATATAGGGCAGCTATGGGGCAGTTATAGGGCAGCTATGGGGCAGATATAGGGCAGCTATGGGGCAGCTATGGGGCCGATATAGGGCAGCTATGGGGCTGATATAGGGCCGATATAGGGCAGCTATGGGGCAGCTATGGGGCAGCTATAGGGCAGCTATAGGGCAGATATAGGGCAGCTATGGGGCAGCTATGGGGCTGATATAGGGCAGCTATGGGGCTGATATAGGGCAGCTATGGGGCAGCTATGGGGCAGCTATGGGGCCGATATAGGGCAGCTATGGGGCTGATATAGGGCCGATATAGGGCAGCTATGGGGCAGCTATGGGGCAGCTATAGGGCAGCTATAGGGCAGATATAGGGCAGCTATAGGGCAGCTATGGGGCAGATATAGGGCAGATATAGGGCAGATATAGGGCAGCTATTGGGCAGATATAGGGCAGATATAGGGCAGCTATGGGGCAGCTATAGGGCAGCTATAGGGCAGCTATGGGGCAGATATAGGGCAGATATAGGGCAGCTATGGGGCAGATATAGGGCAGATATAGGGCAGATATAGGGTAGCTATCGGGCAGCGATGGGGCAGCTATAGGGCAGCTATGGGCAGCTATAGGGCAGCTATGGGGCAGATATAGGGCAGATATAGGGCAGCTATGGGGCAGATATAGGGCAGATATAGGGCAGCTATAGGGCAGCTATGGGGCAGATACAGGGCAGATATAGGGCAGAAATAGGGCAGCTATAGGGCAGCTATGGGGCAGATACAGGGCAGATATAGGGCAGCTATGGGGCAGCTATAGGGCAGCTATAGGGCAGCTATGGGGCAGCTATAGGGCAGCTATGGGACAGCTACGGGGCAGCTATGGGGCAGATATAAGGCAGCTATGGGGCAGCTATGGGGCAGCTATGGGGCAGCTATGGGGCAGATATAGGGCAGCTATAGGGCAGCTATAGGGCAGCTATAGGGCAGCTATGGGGCAGATATAGGGCAGCTATGGGGCAGCTATGGGGCAGCTATGGGGCAGTTATAGGGCAGCTATGGGGCAGCTATGGGGCAGCTATAGGGCAGCTATGGGGCAGCTATGGGGCAGATATAGGGCAGCTATAGGGCAGCTATAGGGCAGCTATGGGGCAGCTATAGGGCAGCTATAGGGCAGCTATGGGGCAGCTATAGGGCAGCTATAGGGCAGCTATAGGGCAGCTATAGGGCAGCTATAGGGCAGCTATGGGGCAGCTATGGGGCAGCTATAGGGCAGCTATAGGGCAGCTATAGGGCAGCTATGGGGCAGCTATAGGGCAGCTATAGGGCAGCTATAGGGCAGCTATAGGGCAGCTATAGGGCAGCTATGGGGCAGCTATGGGGCAGCACTGACCGCAGTCCCGGGCAGCCCCCTCTCTCCTGGGAAGCCCCTGAGTCCTGCGGGTCCGTCCTTCCCTGGGGGTCCGGGGGGTCCGGGGTCACCCTATAGGGGACAAAGGGGGGATGGGACCCCAAATAACCCCCCACCCCATACACAGACCCCATAGGACCCCATATACCCCCCCACCCCATATACAGACCCCATAGGATCCCATATACCCCCCCACCCCATACACAGACCCCATAGGATCCCATATACCCCCCACCCCATACACAGACCCCATAGGACCCCATATACCCCCCCACCCCATACACAGACCCCATAGGATCCCATATAGCCCCCACCCCATACACAGACCCCATAGGATCCCATATACCCCCCACCCCATACACAGACCCCATAGGATCCCATATACCCCCCACCCCATACACAGACCCCATAGGATCCCATATACCCCCCACCCCATACACAGACCCCATAGGACCCCATATACCCCCCACCCCATACACAGACCCCATAGGACCCCAAATACCCCCCCACCCCATACACAGACCCCATAGGACCCCATATACCCCCCACCCCATACACAGACCCCATAGGACCCCATATACCCCCCACCCCATACACAGACCCCATAGGATCCCATATACCCCCCCACCCCATACACAGACCCCATAGGACCCCATATACCCCCCACCCCATACACAGACCCCATAGGACCCCATATAGCCCCCACCCCATACACAGACCCTATAGGATCCCAAATACCCCCCCACCCCATACACAGACCCCATAGGATCCCATATACCCCCCACCCCATACACAGACCCCATAGGACCCCATATACCCCCCCCACCCCATACACAGACCCCATAGGACCCCATATACCCCCCCACCCCATACACAGACCCCATAGGACCCCAAATACCCCCCACCCCATACACAGACCCCACAGGACCCCATATACCCCCCACCCCATACACAGACCCCATAGGACCCCATATACCCCCCCACCCCATACACAGACCCCATAGGACCCCAAATACCCCCCACCCCATACACAGACCCCACAGGACCCCATATACCCCCCACCCCATACACAGACCCCATAGGACCCCATATACCCCCCACCCCATACACAGACCTCATAGGACCCCATATACCCCCCCCCCCATTAATCCTTATAGGGTCCCCCATTAATCCTTATAGGGTCCCCTATTAATCCTTATAGGGTCGCCCCCCCCATTAATCCTTATAGGGTCCCCTATTAATCCCTATAGGGTCCCCCCCCCCCCATTAATACTTATAGGGTCCCCCATTAATCCTTATAGGGTCCCCCCCCCCATTAATCCTTATAGGGTCCCCCCCCCCATTAATCCTTATAGGGTCCCCCATTAATCCCTATAGAGTCCCCCATTAATCCTTATAGGGTCCCCCCACCCCATAAGTGTTATAGGGTCTGTCCCCCCCCCATTAATACTTATAGGGTCCCCCATTAATCCCTATAGGGTTCCCCCACCCCATAAGAGTTATAGGGCCCCCCATTAATCCTTATAGGGTCCCCCCCCCCATTAATCCCTATAGGGTCCCCCATTAATCCCTATAGGGTCGCCCCCCCATTAATCCTTATAGGGTCCCCCATTAATCCTTATAGGGTCCCCCATTATTCCCTATAGGGTCCCCTATTAATCCTTATAGGGTCGCCCCCCCCATTAATACTTATAGGGTCGCCCCCCCCATTAATCCTTATAGGGTCCCCCCACCCCATAAGTGTTATAGGGTCCCCCATTAATCCTTATAGGGTCCCCCCCCCATTAATCCTTATAGGGTCCCCCATTAATCCTTATAGGGTCCCCTATTAATCCTTATAGGGTCCCCCCACCCCATAAGTGTTATAGGGTCCCCCATTAATCCCTATAGGGTCCCCCATTAATCCCTATACGGTCGCCCCCCCCCCATTAATCCTTATAGGGTCCCCCCCCCCATTAATCCTTATAGGGTCCCCCATTAATCCCTATAGGGTCCCCCATTAATCCCTATAGGGTCCCCTATTAATCCCTATAGGGTCCCCCATTAATCCCTATAGGGTCCCCTATTAATCCCTATAGGGTCCCCCATTAATCCCTATAGGGTCCCCCATTATTCCTTATAGGGTCC
This sequence comes from Coturnix japonica, assembly GCF_054131305.1. Classification (NCBI taxonomy): domain Eukaryota; kingdom Metazoa; phylum Chordata; class Aves; order Galliformes; family Phasianidae; genus Coturnix; species Coturnix japonica. Next base: position 94,047 of record NW_028189055.1, on the reverse strand, counting down.
CCCCCCCCATTAATCCTTATAGGGTCCCCCCACCCCATAAGTATTATAGGGTCCCCCATTGATCCCTATAGGGTCCCCCATTAATCCTTATAGGGTCCCCCCCCCCATTAATCTTTATAGGGTCCCCCATTAATCCTTATAGGGTCCCCTATTAATCCCTATAGGGTCCCCTATTAATCCCTATATGGTCCCCCATTAATCCCTATAGGGTCGCCCCCCCCCCCATTAATCCCTATAGGGTCCCCCATTAATCCCTATAGGGTCCCCCATTAATCCCTATAGGGTCGCCCCCCCCTCACCTTGGTTCCCTCTTTTCCTGTGGGTCCGGACAGTCCTTGTTCCCCGGGGGGGCCGGGGGGGCCGGGATGACCCCGTTCCCCCATAGGGCCGGACTCACCCGATGGACCCTATAAGTTACAGGGGGGGGTCAGGGGGGTCCTATAGGGCCGGGGACCCCCCCATATAGGCCTCTATGGGGCCTATAGGGCTGTGGACCCCCCATATAATGGCCTCTATGGGGTGAGGGGGGTCATATAGGGCTGTGGATCCCCCCCCCCATTTGGGGTCCCCTATAGGGCTATGGTTCCCCCCCCCCCCCCCCCATTTAGGGTCCCCTATGGGGCAGCCCTATAGGGCTATGGATCCCCCCCCCCCATTTGGGGTCCCCTATAGGGCTATGGATCCCCCCCCATTTTAGGGTCCCCTATGGGGCAGCCCTATAGGGCTATGGATCCCCCCCCCCCCCATTTGGGGTCCCCTATGGGGCAGCCCTATAGGGCTATGGATCCCCCCCCCCCCCCATTTGGGGTCCCCTATAGGGCTATGGATCCCCCCCCCATTTGGGGTCCCCTATGGGGCAGCCCTATAGGGCTATGTTTCCCCCCCCCCATTTAGGGTCCCCTATGGGGCAGCCCTATAGGGCTATGTTTCCCCCCCCCCATTTAGGGTCCCCTATGGGGCAGCCCTATAGGGCTATGGATCCCCCCCCCCCCATTTGGGGTCCCCTATGGGGCAGCCCTATAGGGCTACGGATCCCCCCCCCATTTGGGGTCCCCTATAGGGCTATGGATCCCCCCCCCCCCTATTTGGGGTCCCCTATGGGGCTATGGATCCCCCCCCCATTTGGGGTCCCCTATGGGGCAGCCCTATAGGGCTATGGATCCCCCCCATTTGGGGTCCCCTATAGGGCTGTGGATCCCCCCCCCATTTGGGGTCCCCTATGGGGCAGCCCTATAGGGCTATGGATCCCCCCCCCCATTTGGGGTCCCCTATAGGGCTATGGATTCCCCCCCCCCCCATTTGGGGTCCCCTATGGGGCAGCCCTATAGGGCTATGGATCCTCCCCCCCCATTTAGGGTCCCCTATGGGGCAGCCCTATAGGGCTATGGATCCCCCCACCCCATTTAGGGTCCCCTATAGGGCTATGGATCCCCCCCCCCCATTTAGGGTCCCCTATGGGGCAGCCCTATAGGGCTATGGATCCCCCCCCCCCCCATTTAGGGTCCCCTATGGGGCAGCCCTATAGGGCTATGGATCCCCCCCCATTTAGGGTCCCCTATGGGGCAGCCCTATAGGGCTATGGATCCCCCCCCCCCCATTTAGGGTCCCCTATAGGGCTATGGATCCCCCCCCATTTGGGGTCCCCTATAGGGCTACGTATCCCCCCCCATTTAGGGTCCCCTATGGGGCAGCCCTATAGGGCTATGGATCCCCCCCCCATTTGGGGTCCCCTATGGGGCAGCCCTATAGGGCTATGGATCCCCCCCCATTTAGGGTCCCCTATGGGGCAGCCCTATAGGGCTATGGATCCCCCCCCCCCCATTTAGGGTCCCCTATAGGGCTATGGATCCCCCCCCATTTGGGGTCCCCTATAGGGCTATGGATCCCCCCCCCCCCATTTGGGGTCCCCTATGGGGCAGCCCTATAGGGCTATGGATCCCCCCCCATTTAGGGTCCCCTATGGGGCAGCCCTATAGGGCTATGGATCCCCCCCCCCCCATTTAGGGTCCCCTATGGGGCAGCCCTATAGGGCTATGAATCCCCCCCCCATTTGGGGTCCCCTATGGGGCAGCCCTATAGGGCTATGGATCCCCCCCCCCCCCCCATTTAGGGTCCCCTATGGGGCAGCCCTATAGGGCTATGGATCCCCCCCCCATTTTAGGGTCCCCTATGGGGCAGCCCTATAGGGCTATGGATCCCCCCCCCCCATTTGGGGTCCCCTATAGGGCTATGTTCCCCCCCCCCCCCATTTTAGGGTCCCCTATGGGGCAGCCCTATAGGGCTATGGATCCCCCCCCCATTTGGGGTCCCCTATGGGGCAGCCCTATAGGGCTATGGATCCCCCCCCATTTTAGGGTCCCCTATAGGGCTATGGATCCCCCCCCCATTTAGGGTCCCCTATAGGGCAGTGCTCACCTGTGGCCCTACAACTCCAGGGGGGCCGGGGGGTCCCGTTTTGCCTTGGAAACCCTATAAGGGAAAAAGGGAGAGGGGCAATGGGGCAGTTATGGGGCAGCTATGGGGTATATATGGGGTATCTATTGGGTCCCTATGGGGCAGCTATGGGGTGGCTATGGGGTATATATGGGATCCCTATGGGGTGGCTATGGGGCAGCTATGGGGTATCTATGGGGTATCTATGGGGTCCCTATGGGGTATGTATGGGGCAGCTATGGGGTGGCTATGGGGTATATATGGGGTAACTATGGGGTCCCTATGGGGTCTCTATGGGGTATCTATGGGGCAGCTATGGGGTATATATGGGGCAGTTATGGGGCAGCTATGGGGTGGCTATGGGGTATATATGGGATCCCTATGGGGTATCTATGGGGTCCCTATGGGGTATATATGGGGCAGTTATGGGGCAGCTATGGGGTGGCTATGGGGTATATATGGGGTATCTATGGGGTCCCTATGGGGCAGCTATGGGGTATCTATGGGGTCCCTATGGGGTATATATGGGGCAGTTATGGGGCAGATATGGGGTGGCTATGGGGTATCTATAGGTTATCTATGGGGTCCCTATGGGGCAGCTATGGGGTATCTATGGGGTATCTATGGGGTCCCTATGGGGTATCTATGGGGCAGCTATGGGGCAGCTATTGGGTCCCTATGGGGTATCTATGGGGCAGCTATGGGGCAGCTATTGGGTCCCTATGGGGTATCTATGGGGCAGCTATGGGGTATCTATGGGGCAGCTATGGGGTATCTATGGGGTATCAATGGGGTCCCTATGGGGTATCTATGGGGTCTCTATGGGGTCCCTACGGGGTATCAATGGGGTCCCTATGGGGTATCAATGGGGTATCTATGGGGCAGCTATGGGGTATCTATGGGGTCTCTATGGGGTGGCTATGGGGTATCTATGGGGTCCCTATGGGGTATCAATGGGGTATCTATGGGGTCCCTATGTGGCAGGTATGGGGTATCTATGGGGTCCCTATGGGGTCTCTATGGGGCAGCTATGGGGTATCTATGGGGTGTCTATGGGGTATCTATGGGGCAGCTATGGGGTATCTATGGGGTTCCTATGGGGTATCAATGGCGTCCCTATGGGGTATTTATGGGGTATCTATGGGGTCAATATGGGGCAGCTATGGGGTATCTATGGGGTCCCTATGGGGTATATATGGGGCAGTTATGGGGCAGCTATGGGACAGCTATGGGGTATCTATGGGGTCCCTATGGGGTCTCTATGGGGTATCAATGGGGTATCAATGGGGTCCCTATGGGGCAGCTATGGGGTATCTATGGGGTCTCTATGGGGTGGCTATGGGGTATCTATGGGGTCAATATGGGGCAGCTATTGGGTCCCTATGGGGCAGCTATGGGGTATCTATGGGGCAGTTATGGAGTCCCTATGGGGTCTCTATGGGGCATCTATGGGGCAGGGACTCACCCCGTCTCCGCGCTGCCCGGGGTGTCCCGGCACTCCGTCCTTCCCGGGGGGTCCCTGAGTTGGGGGGGGGGGGGGAGAGGGGGTCGTTAATCGGCAACAATCGGAAACAATCGGAAACATTCGGGACCAATCGGGGCCAATCGGGGCCATTCGGGGCCAATCGGGGTCATTCGGGGCCAATCGGGGTCATTCGGGGACAGTCGGGGCCAATCGGGACCAATCGGGGACATTCGGAAACACTCGGGACCAATCGGGGTCATTCGGGGCCAATCGGGGTCATTCGGGGCCAATCGGGGTCATTCGGGGCCAATCGGGGTCATTCGGGGATAATCGGGGCCAATCGGAGATGATCGGAGCCATTCGGGGCCAATCGGAACCAATCGGGGACAGTCGGGGCCAATCGGAGCCATTCGGGGCCAATCGGAACCAATCGGGGACAGTCGGGGCCAATCGGAGACGATCGGAGCCATTCGGGAACGATCGGAGACAGTCGGGGGCGGTAGGAGACGATGGGGGAGGATCGGGGATGATCGGAACCAATCGGGGGAGGATCGGAACCAATCGGAACCAATCGGAACCATTCGGGGATAATCGGAACCATTCGGGAGCGGTCGGGGTAACCCGAGGTCATTTAGGGCCATATAGGGCCGTGATGTGGGGCCATATGGGGCCATATGGGGCCATATAGGGCCATATGGGGCCATATAGGGCCGTATCGGGCCATATAGGGCCATGATGTGGGGCCATATGGGGCCATATAGGGCCATATAGGGCCGTGATGTGGGGCCATATGGGGCCATATAGGGCCATATAGGGCCATATAGGGCCGTGATGTGGGGCCATATAGGGCCATATAGGGCCGTGATGTGGGGCCATATAGGGCCATATAGGGCCATATGGGGCCATATGGGGCCATATAGGGCCATATAGGGCCATATAGGGCCGTAATGTGGGGCCATATAGGGCCGTGATGTGGGGCCATATGGGGCCATATAGGGCCATGATGTGGGGCCATATGGGGCCATATGGGGCCATGATGTGGGGCCATATGGGGCCATATAGGGCCGTGATGTGGGGCCATATGGGGCCATATAGGGCCATATAGGGCCATATGGGGCCATATAGGGCTATATAGGGTCTCTACTCACCGGGGGTCCTTTGGGGCCGGGGAAGCCATTGGGGCCGGCAGGTCCGGGTAGACCCTATAGGGTGAGACACAGCACTTATGGGGCGCCCCATATCCCTATGGGACACCCCGTGTCCTTATGGGGTCACCCCATACCCCTATAGGATCCCTGCCCTATAGGGTCACCCCATACCCCCTATAGGGTCACCCCATAACCCCTATAGGGTCACCCACCCTATAGGATCCCGGCCCTATAGGGTCACCCCATAACCCCTATAGGGTCCCCCCACCCCATATGATCCCGGCCCTATAGGGTCACCCCATAACCCCTATAGGGTCACCCACCCCTATAGGATCCCGGCCCTATAGGGTCACCCCATAACCCCTATAGGGTCACCCACCCTATAGGATCCCGGCCCTATAGGATCACCCACCCCCTATAGGGTCACCCCATACCCCCTATAGGGTCACCCTATATCCCCTATAGGATCCCAACCCTATAGGATCACCCATAACCCCTATAGGGTCACCCTATATCCCCTATAGGATCCCAGCCCTATAGGGTCACCCCATAACCCCTATAGGGTCACCCACCCCATATGATCCCGGCCCTATATGGTCACCCCATAACCCCTATAGGGTCACCCACCCTATAGGATCCCGGCCCTATAGGGTCACCCCATAACCCCTATAGGGTCACCCACCCTATAGGATCCTGGCCCTATAGGGTCACCCCATAACCCCTATAGGGTCACACACCCCATATGATCCCGGCCCTATAGGGTCACCCCATAACCCCTATAGGGTCACCACCACCCTATAGGATCCCGGCCCTATAGGGTCACCCCATAACCCCTATAGGGTCACCCACCCCTATAGGATCCCGGCCCTATAGGGTCACCCCATAACCCCTATAGGGTTGCCCCATAACCCCTATAGGGTCACCCTATATCCCCTATAGGATCCTGGCCCTATAGGGTCACCCACCCCATATGATCCCGGCCCTATAGGGTCACCCCATAACCCCTATAGGGTCACCCACCCTATAGGATCCCGGCCCTATAGGGTCACCCCATACCCCCTATATGGTCACCCCATACCCCCTATAGGGTCACCCTATATCCCCTATAGGATCCCAGCCTTATAGGGTCCCTCCAACCCCCTATAGGGTCACCCCATATCTCCTATAGGATCCCGGCCCTGTAGGATCACTCACCCCCTATAGGGTCCCCCCACCCCATATGATCCTGGCCCTATAGGGTCACCCCATAACCCCTATAGGGTCACCCCCACCCCTATAGGATCCCGTCCCTATAGGGTCACCCACCCCATATGATCCCGGCCCTATAGGGTCACCCCATAACCCCTATAGGGTCACCCACCCCATATGATCCCAGCCCTATAGGGTCCCCCCACCCTATAGGATCCTGGCCCTATAGGGTCACCCCATAACCCCTATAGGGTCACCCTATATCCCCTATAGGATCCCGGCCCTATAGGGCCGCCCCATTGCTCTCACCCTCTCTCCTGTGGGTCCATGTGGTCCATCGCTGCCCGATGTGCCCTATAGGATCAAAGGGGGATGGAGGGGACCCCAGAAACCCCATAACTACAAACCCCATAACCACAATCACCCCATAACCCCATAACCACAATCACCCCATAACCACAATCACCCCATAACCCCACAAACCCCATAACCACAATCACCCCATAACCACAATCACCCCATAACCCCATCACCCCATATACCCACCCCATAACCCACCCCATAACCCTATAACTCCCTCTGACCCCATAACCCCATAACCCCATACATCACCCCATACCCCATAACCTGACCCCATAACTCACCCCATAACCCCATAACCCCATAACCTGACCCCATAACCCCATAACCCCATAACCTAATCCCATAACCCCATAACCCCATAACCTGACCCCATAACTCACCCCATAACCTGACCCCATAAATCACCCCATAACCCCATCACCCCATAACCCCATAACCCCATAACCTCATAACCTGACCCCATAACTCACCCCATAACCCCATAAATCACCCCATAACCTGACCCCATAACTCACCCCATAACCTGACCCCATAAATCACCCCATAACCTGACACCATAACCCCATAAATCACCCCATAACCTGACCCCATAACTCACCCCATAACCCCATAACCTGACCCCATAACCCCATAACCCCATAACTCACCCCATAACCCCATAACCACAATCACCCCATAACCCCATAAATCACCCCATAACCCCATAAATCACCCCATACCCCATAACCCCATAAATCACCCCATAACACCATAAATCACCCCATACCCCATAACCCCATAAATCACCCCATAAATAACCCCATAACCTGACCCCATAACCCCATAACCTGACCCCATAACCCCATATCCCCACCCCATAACCCCATAACCCCATAAATTACCCCATAACCTGACCCCATAAATCACCCCATAACCCTATAACCCGACCCCATAACTCACCCCATAACCCCATAACCCTATAACCTGACCCCATAACCCTATAACCTGACCCCATAACTCATCCCATAACTCACCCCATAACCCCATAAATAACCCTATAACCCCATAACCTGACCCCATAAATCACCCCATAACCTGACCCCATAACCTGACCCCATAAATCACCCCATAACCTGACCCCATAAATCACCCCATAACTCACCCCATAACCTGACCCCATATCCTGACCCTATAACCTGACCCCATAAATCACCCCACAACCTGACCCCATAAATCACCCCATAACTCACCCCATAACCCCATAACCCCATAACCCCATAAATCACCCTATAACCTGACCCTATAACCTGACCCTATAACCTGACCCCATAACCCTATAACCTGACCCCATAACTCACCCCATAACCTGACCCCATAACTCACCTTGGCTCCTGATTTGCCGGTGGCTCCTCGTGGACCCCGCTGACCCCGAGGACCCTATAGGGGATTAATGGGATTAATTCATTAATGGGGTTAATTAATGGGGTTAATGGGGTTAATGGGGTCAATGGGGTCAATGGGGTTAATGGGGTTAATGGGGTTAATGGGGTTAATGGGGTTAATGGGGTTAATGGGGTTAATTGGATCAATGGGGTCAATGGGGTTAATGGGGTTAATGGGGTCAATGGGGTTAATGGGGTTAATGGGATTAATAGGGTAATGGGATCAATGGGGTTAATGGGGTTAATGGAGTTAATGGGGTCAATGGGGTTAATGGGATTAATGGGGTTAATGGGGTTAATGGGATTATGGGGTTAATGGGGTTAATGGGGTCAATGGGGATTAATGGGGTTAATGGGGATTAATAGGGTGATGGGATTAATGGGGATTATGGGGTTAATGGGGTCAATGGGGTTAATGGGGTTAATGGGGTTAATGGGATTAATGGGGTTAATGGGGTTAATGGGGTTAATGGGATTAATGGGGTTAATGGGGTCAATGGGGTTAATGGGATTAATGGGGTCAATGGGATCAATGGGATCAATGGGGTTAATGGGGTTAATGGGATCAATGGGGTTAATGGGGTCAATGGGGTCAATGGGGTTAATGGGGTTAATGGGGTTAATGGGGTTAATGGGGTTAATGGGGTTAATGGGGTTAATTGGATCAATGGGGTCAATGGGGTTAATGGGGTTAATGGGGTCAATGGGGTTAATGGGGTTAATGGGATTAATAGGGTAATGGGATCAATGGGGTTAATGGGGTTAATGGAGTTAATGGGGTCAATGGGGTTAATGGGATTAATGGGGTTAATGGGGTTAATGGGGTTAATGGGATTATGGGGTTAATGGGGTTAATGGGGTCAATGGGGATTAATGGGGTTAATGGGGATTAATAGGGTGATGGGATTAATGGGGATTATGGGGTTAATGGGGTCAATGGGGTTAATGGGGTTAATGGGGTTAATGGGATTAATGGGGTTAATGGGGTTAATGGGGTTAATGGGATTAATGGGGTTAATGGGGTCAATGGGGTTAATGGGATTAATGGGGTCAATGGGATCAATGGGATCAATGGGGTTAATGGGGTTAATGGGGTCAATGGGGTTAATGGGGTCAATGGGGTCAATGGGGTTAATGGGGTTAATGGGGTTAATGGGGTTAATGGGGTTAATGGGGTTAATGGGGTTAATTGGATCAATGGGGTCAATGGGGTTAATGGGGTTAATGGGGTCAATGGGGTTAATGGGGTTAATGGGATTAATAGGGTAATGGGATCAATGGGGTTAATGGGGTTAATGGAGTTAATGGGGTCAATGGGGTTAATGGGATTAATGGGGTTAATGGGGTTAATGGGGTTAATGGGATTATGGGGTTAATGGGGTTAATGGGGTCAATGGGGATTAATGGGGTTAATGGGGATTAATAGGGTGATGGGATTAATGGGGATTATGGGGTTAATGGGGTCAATGGGGTTAATGGGGTTAATGGGGTTAATGGGATTAATGGGGTTAATGGGGTTAATGGGGTTAATGGGATTAATGGGGTTAATGGGGTCAATGGGATCAATGGGATCAATGGGGTCAATGGGGTTAATGGGGTCAATGGGGTTAATGGGGTTAATGGGGTTAATGGGGTTATTGGGGTCAATGGGGTTAATGGGGTTAATTGGATTAATGGGATTAATGGGGTCAATGGGGTTAATGGGGTTAATGGGGTCAATGGGGTCAATGGGGTTAATGGAGTTAATGGGGTTAATGGGATTAATGGGGTTAATGGGATTATGGGATTATGGGGGTTATAGGATTATGGGATTGGGATTATGGGGGTTATGGGATTATGGGGGTTATAGGATTATGGGGGTTATAGGATTATGGGGGTTATGGGATTATGGGATTATGGGGTTATAGGATTATGGGATTATGGGGGTTATAGGATTATGGGATTGGGATTATGGGGTTATGGGGGTTATGGGATTATGGGGGTTATGGGATTATGGGGTTATAGGATTATGGGGTTATGGGGGTTATGGGATTATGGGGGTTATAGGATTATGGGGGTTATAGGATTATGGGGTTATGGGGGTTATAGGGTTATGGGGTTATAGGATTATGGGATTATGGGGGTTATAGGATTATGGGGTTATAGGATTATGGGATTATGGGGGTTATAGGATTATGGGGTTATGGGGGTTATAGGATTATGGGATTATGGGGGTTATAGGATTATGGGGTTATGGGGGTTATAGGGTTATGGGGTTATAGGATTATGGGATTATGGGGGTTATAGGATTATGGGGTTATAGGATTATGGGATTATGGGGGTTATAGGATTATGGGGTTATAGGATTATGGGGTTATAGGATTATGGGGTTATAGGATTATGGGGGTTATGGGGTTATAGGATTATGGGGTTATAGGGTTATGGGGTTATAGGATTATGGGGCTATGGGGTTATGGGGGTTATGGGGTTATAGGGTTATAGGATTATGGGGGTTATAGGGTTATAGGATTATGGGGTTATAGGATTATGGGGGTTATGGGATTATGGGGGTAATGGGATTATGGGGGTTATAGGATTATGGGTTTATGGGGGTTATAGGATTATGGGATTATGGGATTATGGGGGTTATAGGATTATGGGGGTTATGGGATTATGGGGTTATAGGATTATGGGATTATGGGGGTTATGGGGTTATAGGATTATGGGATTATGGGGTTATAGGATTATGGGGGTTATAGGATTATGGGATTATGGGGTTATGGGGTTATGGGATTAACTCACCGTGGGGCCGCGCTCACCCCTGGGTCCCGACTTCCCCGACAAACCCTATAGGACAGAGCAGCAATGACCCATAGCGCCCCATAGCGCCCCATAGCACCCCATAGCACCCCATAGGGCCCCATAGCGCCCCATAGCGACCCCATAGCGACCCCATAGGGCCCCATAGGGTCCCATAGAGCCCCATAGCGACCCATAGCGCCCCATAGCGCCCCATAGAGCCCCATAGGGTCCCATAGAGCCCCACAGCACCCCATAGGGCCCCATAGCACCCCATAGCGCCCCATAGCACCCCATAGGGTCCCATAGAGCCCCACAGCATCCCATAGGGCCCCATAGCGACCCCATAGGGCCCCATAGCACCCCACAGGGCCCCATAGCACCCCATAGCGCCCCATAGCAGCCCCATAGGGCCCCATAGCGACCCCATAGCGCCCCATAGCACCCCATAGGGCCCCATAGCGACCCCATAGTGCCCCATAGCACCCCACAGCATCCCATAGGGCCCCATAGCGACCCCATAGCACCCCAGAGGGCCCCAGAGGGCCCCATAGCACCCCAGAGGGCCCCATAGCGACCCATAGTGCCCCATAGCACCCCATAGGGCCCCATAGCGACCCCATAGCACCCCATAGGGCCCCATAGCACCCCATAGGGCCCCATAGCGACCCCATAGGGCCACATAGCACCCCACAGCACCCCATAGCAACCCATAGGGCCCCATAGCACCCCATAGCGCCCCATAGGGCCCCATAGGGCCCCATAGCACCCCATAGCGCCCCATAGGGCCCCATAGCACCCCATAGGGCCCCATAGCGACCCCATAGGGCCCCATAGTACCCCATAGGGCCCCATAGCACCCCACAGCACCCCATAGCAACCCATAGGGCCCCATAGCACCCCATAGCACCCCCATAGGGCCCCATAGGGCCCCATAGCACCGCATAGGGCCCCATAGCGACCCCATAGCGACCCCATAGGGCCCCATAGTGACCCCATAGCACCCCATAGCACCCTATAGCACCCCATAGCACCCTATAGCACCCCATAGTGCCCCATAGCACCCCATAGGGCCCCATAGTGCCCCATAGGTCCCACCCCATAGCTCACCCCATAGCAGTTCATGGCCCCATAGCACCCACCCTATAGCCCACCCTATAGCCCACCCTATAGCCCACCCCATAGCACCTACCCCATAGCCAACCCCATAGCATCCACCCCATAGCTCACCCCATAGCCCACCCTATAGCACCCACCCCATAGCCCACCCCATAGCCCACCCCATAGCCCACCCCATAGCCCACCCTATAGCACCCACCCCATAGCCCACCCTATAGCGCCCACCCTATAGCACCCACCCCATAGCCCACCCTATAGCCCACCCCATAGCCCACCCTATAGCCCACCCCATAGCCAACCCTATAGCGCCCACCCTATAGCCCACCCCATAGCCCACCCCATAGCCCACCCCATAGCAGTAACCCCATAGCACCCACCCCATGGCCCACCCCATAGCCCACTCTATAGCCCACCCCATAGCCCACCCCATATCCTTATAGGGTCACCCACCCCATAGCCCACCCCATAGCCCACCCCATATCCTTATAGGGTCACCCACCCCATATCCCACCCCATAGCCCACCCCATAGCACCAACCCCATAGCCCACCCTATAGCACCCACCCCATAGCCCACCCTATAGCCCACCCCATAGCCCACCCCATAGCACCCACCCCATAGCCCACCCCATAGCCCACCCACAGCCCACCCCATAGCAGTAACCCCATAGCACCCACCCCATGGCCCACCCCATAGCACCAACCCCATAGCCCACCCCATAGCCCACCCCATAGCACCCACCCCATAGCCCACCCGATAGCCCACCCCATAGCCCACCCTATAGCCCACCCCATAGCCCACCCTATAGCCCACCCCATAGCACCAACCCCATAGCCCACCCCATAGCACCAACCCCATAGCCCACCCCATAGCACCAACCCCATAGCCCACCCCATAGCCCACCCCATAGCACCCACCCCATAGCCCACCCGATAGCCCACCCCATAGCCCACCCTATAGCCCACCCCATAGCACCAACCCCATAGCCCACCCCATAGCACCAACCCCATAGCCCACCCCATAGCCCACCCCATAGCCCCCACCCTATAGCCCACCCTATAGCACCCACCCCATAGCCCACCCCATAGCCCACCCCATAGCCCACCCCATAGCCCACCCTATAGCACCCACCCCATAGCCCACCCCATAGCCCACACCATAGCACCCACCCCATAGCCCACCCCATAGCCCACCCCATAGCCCACCCTATAGCCAACCCCATAGCCCACCCCATAGTCCACCCCATAGCCCACCCCATAGCACCCACCCCATAGCCCACCCTATAGCACCCACCCCATAGCCCACCCCATAGCCCACCCCATAGCCCACCCCATAGCCCACCCCATAGCCCACCCTATAGCAGTAACCCCATAGCCCACCCCATAGCCCACCCCATAGCCCACCCTATAGCCCACCCCATAGCCCCCACCCCATATCCCACCCCATAGCCCACCCCATAGCACCAACCCCATAGCCCACCCTATAGCCCACCCCATAGCCCCCACCCCATAGCCCACCCCATAGCCCACCCTATAGCATCCACCCTATAGCCAACCCCATAGCACCCACCCTATAGCCCACCCCACAGCCCACCCTATAGCCCACCCCACAGCCCACCCTATAGCACCCACCCCATAGCCCACCCCATAGCCCACCCCATAGCCCACCCCATAGCCCACCCTATAGCCAACCCCATAGCCCACCCCATAGCCCACCCTATAGCCCACCCCATAGCCCACCCCATAGCCCACCCCATAGCACCCACCCCATAGCCCACCCCATAGCCCACCCCATAGCCCACCCCATAGCCCACCCTATAGCCCACCCTATAGCACCCACCCCATAGCCCACCCCATAGCACCCACCCCATAGCCCACCCCATAGCCCACCCTATAGCCCACCCTATAGCCCACCCCATAGCACCCACCCCATAGCCCACCCTATAGCACCCACCCCATAGCCCACCCCATAGCCCACCCTATAGCCAACCCCATAGCCCACCCTATAGCCCACCCCATAGCACCCACCCCATAGCCCACCCTATAGCGCCCACCCCATATCCCACCCTATAGCACCCACCCCATAGCCCACCCTATAGCCCACCCCATATCCCACCCTATAGCACCCACCCTATAGCCCACCCCATAGCCCACCCCATAGCCCACCCTATAGCACCCACCCCATAGCCCACCCTATAGCCCACCCTATAGCCCACCCCATATCCTTATAGGGTCACCCACCCCATATCCCACCCCATATCCCACCCCATAGCCCACCCTATAGCCAACCCCATAGCCCACCCTATAGCCCACCCCATAGCCCACCCCATAGCACCCACTCCACAGCCCACCCCATAGCCCACACCATAGCACCCACCCCATAGCCCACCCCATAGCCCACCCTATAGCCCACCCCATAGCCCACCCTATAGCCCACCCCATAGCCCACCCCATATCGCCCACCCCATAGCCCCCACCCTATAGCCCACCCCATAGCCCACCCTATAGCCAACCCCATAGCCCACCCTATAGCACCCACCCCATAGCTCACCCCATAGCCCACCCTATAGCCCCCACCCCATATCCCACCCCATAGCACCCACCCCATAGCCCACCCCATAGCCCACCCTATAGCCCACCCTATAGCCCCCACCCCATAGCCCACCCCATAGCCCACCCCATATCCTTATAGGGTCACCCACCCCATAGCCCACCCCATATCCTTATAGGGTCACCCACCCCACAGCCCACCCCATATCCTTATAGGGTCACCCACCCCATAGCCCACCCCATATCCTTATAGGGTCACCCACCCCATAGCCCACCCCATATCCTTATAGGGTCACTCACCCTCATTCCCTTCTCACCATTGGTGCCTGGGAAGCCTGGGAACCCCTGAGAGCCCTATAGGGTCAGAATGGGTTATAGGGTCAGAATGGGTTATAGGGTCAGAATGGGTTATATAGGGTCAGAATGGGTTATAGGGTCAGAGGGGGTTATATAGGGTCAGAAGGGTTATGGGGTCAGAAGGGTTATAGGGTCAGAATGGGTTATATAGGGTCAGAAGGGTTATGGGGTCAGAAGGGTTATAGGGTCAGAATGGGTTATAGGGTCAGAATGGGTTATATAGGGTCAGAGGGGGTTATAGGGTCAGAGGGGGTTATAGGGTCAGAGGGGGGTTATGGGGTCATAAGGGTTATGGGGTCATAAGGGGGTTATGGGGTCAGAATGGGTTATAGGGTCAGAGGGGGTTATAGGGTCAGAAGGGTTATAGGGTCAGAAGGGTTATAGGGTCAGAGGGGGTTATAGGGTCAGAGGGGGTTATAGGGTCAGAGGGGGTTATAGGGTCATAAGGGTTATAGGGTCAGAAGGGTTATAGGGTCAGAAGGGTTATGGGGTCAGAAGGGTTATGGGGTCATAAGGGGGTTATGGGGTCATAAAGGGGTTATAGGGTCAGAGGGGGTTATGGGGTCATAAGGGGGTTATGGGGTCAGAAGGGGGTTATGGGGTCAGAAGGGTTATGGGGTCAGAGGGGGTTATGGGGTCAGAAGGGTTATAGGGTCATAAGGGGTTATAGGGTTATAAGGGGGTTATAGGGTCAGAAGGGGGTTATGGGGTCAGAAGGGGGTTATAGGGTCATAAGGGGGTTATGGGGTCATAAGGGTTATAGGGTCAGAGAAGGTTATGGGGTCAGAATGGGTTATGGGGTCAGAAGGGGTTATGGGGTCAGAATGGGTTATAGGGTCATAAGGGGGTTATGGGGTCAGAATGGGTTATAGGGTCAGAAGGGGGTTATGGGGTCAGAAGGGGGTTATGGGGTCATAAAGGGTTATAGGGTCAGAAGGGTTATGGGGTCATAAGGGGGTTATGGGGTCATAAGGGGGTTATAGGGTCAGAGGGGGTTATGGGGTCAGAAGGGGGTTATGGGGCAATGGGATTTATGGGGTAATGGGACTTATGGGGTAATGGGATCTATGGGGCAATGGGATCTATGGGGTAATGGGATTTATGGGGCAATGGGATCTATGGGGTAATGGGATTTATGGGGTAATGGGACTTATGGGGTAATGGGATTTATGGGGTAATGGGATCTATGGGGTAATGGGATTTATGGGGTAATGGGATCTATGGGGTAATGGGATTTATGGGGTAATGGGATTTATGGGGTAATGGGATTTATGGGGTAATGGGATTTATGGGGTAATGGGATCTATGGGGTAATGGGACTTATGGGGTAATGGGATCTATGGGGTAATGGGATTTATGGGGTAATGGGACTTATGGGGTAATGGGACTTATGGGGTAATGGGATCTATGGGGTAATGGGACTTATGGGGCAATGGGACTTATGGGGCGATGGGACTTATGGGGTAATGGGACTTATGGGGTAATGGGATCTATGGGGTAATGGGATTTATGGGGTAATGGGATCTATGGGGTAATGGGATTTATGGGGCAATGGGATCTATGGGGTAATGGGATCTATGGGGTAATGGGACTTATGGGGCAATGGGATTTATGGGGTAATGGGATCTATGGGGTAATGGGACTTATGGGGTAATGGGATCTATGGGGCAATGGGATCTATGGGGTAATGGGATCTATGGGGTGATGGGATCTATGGGGTGATGGGATCTATGGGGCAATGGGATTTATGGGGCAATGGGACTTATGGGGTAATGGGACTTATGGGGCAATGGGATCTATGGGGCAATGGGATCTATGGGGTAATGGGATTTATGGGGTAATGGGACTTATGGGGTAATAGGACTTATGGGGCCATGGGATCTATGGGGCAATGGGATCTATGGGGTAATGGGATCTATGGGGTGATGGGATCTATGGGGTAATGGGATCTATGGGGTAATGGGATCTATGGGGCCATGGGATCTATGGGGCAGCCCCACACTCACCTTGGGGCCTTGCCTTCCTGGGTAACCCGGCAGTCCTGGCACCCCCAGTTTACCCTAAAGGAGAGCAAAGGATCTATAGGGGATCCTATAGGGGATCCTATGGGGTCTATAGGGGATCCTATGGGGTCTATAGGGGATCCTATAGGGGATCCTATGGGGTCTATAGGGAATCCTATGGGGTCTATAGGGGATCCTATGGGATCTATAGGGGATCCTATGGGGTCTAAGAGGGATCCTATGGGGTCTATAGGGGATCCTATGGGGTCTAAGAGGGATCCTATAGGGGATCCTATGGGGTCTATAGGGGATCCTATGGGTTCTAAGAGGGATCCTATGGGGTCTATAGGGGATCCTATAGGGGATCCTATGGGATCGATAGGGGATCCTGTGGGGTCTATAGGGGATCCTATGGGATCTATAGGGGATCCTATAGGGGATCCTATAGGGGATCCTATAGGGGATCCTATTGGGTTCTAAGAGGGATCCTATGGGGGATCCTATGGGGTCTATAGGGGATCCTATTGGGTTCTAAGAGGGATCCTATGGGGGATCCTATGGGGTCTATAGGGGATCCTGTGGGGGATCCTATGGGGACTATAGGGGATCCTATGGAGTCTATAGGGTTCCTATGGGCTCTATAGGGATCCTATATCTCTACAGGGAATCTTATGGCTCTATAGGGTTTCTATGGGTTCTATAGGGCATCCTATGGCTCTATAGGGATCTTATATCTCTATAGGGGATCTTATGGCTCTATAGGGATCCTATGTCTCTATAGGGGATTCTAAGGCTCTATAGGGTTCCTATGGGCTCTATAGGGGATCCTATGCACTCTATAGGGATCCTAAGGCTCTATAGGGATCCTATATCTCTATAGGGTTCTATAGGGATCCTATATCTCTATAGGGTTCTATAGGGATCCTATATCTCTATAGGGTTCCTATGGTGTCTATAGCGTTCTATAGGGATCCTATATCTCTATAGGGTTCTATAGGGATCCTATATCTCTATAGGGTTCTATAGGGATCCTATATCTCTATAGGGTTCTATAGGGGATCCTATATCTCTATAGGGTTCCTATGGTGTCTATAGGGTTCTATAGGGATCCTATATCTCTATAGGGATCCTATATCTCTATAGGGTTCTATAGGTCCCACCTTCTCTCCATTGGCCCCTATAGGGCCGGCTTCTCCTATGGGGATCCTATATCTCTATAGGGTTCTATAGGGATCCTATATCTCTATAGTGTTCTATAGGGTTCCTATGGTGTCTATAGGGTTCTATAGGGATCCTATATCTCTATAGGGTTCCTATGGTGTCTATAGGGTTCTATAGGGATCCTATATCTCTATAGGGTTCCTATGGTGTCTATAGGGTTCTATAGGGATCCTATATCTCTATAGGGTTCTATAGGGTTCCTATGGGGTCTATAGGGTTCTATAGGTCCCACCTTCTCTCCATTGGCCCCTATAGGGCCGGCTTCTCCTATGGGGATCCTATATCTCTATAGGGTTCTATAGGGATCCTATATCTCTATAGGGTTCTATAGGGATCCTATATCTCTATAGGGTTCCTATGGTGTCTATAGGGTTCTATAGGGATCCTATGGGGTCTATAGGGTTCTATAGGGATCCTATGGTGTCTATAGGGTTCTATAGGGATCCTATGGTGTCTATAGGGTTCTATAGGGTTCCTATGGTGTCTATAGGGTTCTATAGGGATCCTATATCTCTATAGGGTTCTATAGGGATCCTATATCTCTATAGGGTTCCTATGGGCTCTATAGGGTTCTATGGGGTTCTATAGGGATCCTATATCTCTATAGGGATCCTATATCTCTATAGGGTTCTATAGGGATCCTATATCTCTATAGGGTTCTATAGGGATCCTATGGTGTCTATAGGGTTCTATAGGTCCCACCTTCTCTCCATTGGCCCCTATAGGGCCGGCTTCTCCTATGGGGATCCTATATCTCTATAGGGTTCTATAGGGATCCTATATCTCTATAGGGTTCTATAGGGATCCTATATCTCTATAGGGTTCTATAGGGTTCCTATGGGGTCTATAGGGTTCTATAGGTCCCACCTTCTCTCCATTGGCCCCTATAGGGCCGGCTTCTCCTATGGGGATCCTATATCTCTATAGGGTTCTATAGGGATCCTATATCTCTATAGGGTTCTATAGGGATCCTATATCTCTATAGGGTTCCTATGGTGTCTATAGGGTTCTATAGGGATCCTATGGGGTCTATAGGGTTCTATAGGGATCCTATGGTGTCTATAGGGTTCTATAGGGATCCTATGGGGTCTATAGGGTTCTATAGGGATCCTATGGTGTCTATAGGGTTCTATAGGGTTCCTATGGTGTCTATAGGGTTCTATAGGGATCCTATATCTCTATAGGGTTCTATAGGGATCCTATATCTCTATAGGGTTCCTATGGGCTCTATAGGGTTCTATAGGGTTCTATAGGGTCTATAGGGTTCTATAGGGATCCTATATCTCTATAGGGTTCCTATGGTGTCTATAGGGTTCTATAGGGATCCTATATCTCTATAGGGTTCCTATGGTGTCTATAGGGTTCTATAGGGATCCTATATCTCTATAGGGTTCTATAGGGATCCTATATCTCTATAGGGTTCCTATGGGCTCTATAGGGTTCTATAGGGTTCTATAGGGATCCTATATCTCTATAGGGTTCTATAGGGTTCTATAGGGTTCTATAGGTCCCACCTTCTCTCCATTGGCCCCTATAGGGCCGGCTTCTCCTATGGGGATCCTATATCTCTATAGGGTTCTATAGGGATCCTATATCTCTATAGGGTTCTATAGGGATCCTATATCTCTATAGGGTTCTATAGGGATCCTATGGGCTCTATAGGGTTCTATAGGGATCCTATATCTCTATAGGGTTCTATAGGGATCCTATGGGCTCTATAGGGTTCTATAGGGATCCTATATCTCTATAGGGTTCTATAGGGATCCTATATCTCTATAGGGTTCTATAGGGATCCTATATCTCTATAGGGTTCCTATGGGCTCTATAGGGTTCTATAGGGATCCTATATCTCTATAGGGTTCCTATGGGCTCTATAGGGTTCTATAGGGATCCTATATCTCTATAGGGTTCTATAGGGATCCTATATCTCTATAGGGTTCTATAGGGATCCTATATCTCTATAGGGTTCTATAGGGATCCTATATCTCTATAGGGTTCTATAGGGATCCTATATCTCTATAGGGTTCTATAGGGATCCTATATCTCTATAGGGTTCTATAGGGATCCTATATCTCTATAGGGTTCTATAGGGATCCTATATCTCTATAGGGATCCTATATCTCTATAGGGTTCTATAGGGATCCTATATCTCTATAGGGTTCTATAGGGATCCTATATCTCTATAGGGTTCTATAGGGATCCTATGGGCTCTATAGGGTTCTATAGGGATCCTATATCTCTATAGGGTTCTATAGGGATCCTATATCTCTATAGGGTTCCTATAGGTCCCACCTTCTCTCCATTGGCCCCTATAGGGCCGGCTTCTCCTATGGGGATCCTATATCTCTATGGGGATCCTATATCTCTATAGGGTTCTATAGGGATCCTATATCTCTATAGGGTTCTATAGGGATCCTATATCTCTATAGGGTTCTATAGGGTTCCTATGGGGTCTATAGGGTTCTATAGGTCCCACCTTCTCTCCATTGGCCCCTATAGGGCCGGCTTCTCCTATGGGGATCCTATATCTCTATAGGGTTCTATAGGGATCCTATATCTCTATAGGGTTCTATAGGGTTCTATAGGGTTCTATAGGTCCCACCTTCTCTCCATTGGCCCCTATAGGGCCGGCTTCTCCTATGGGGCCCATTCGACCTTTGGGGCCTTCGGGGCCGTCGGGGCCACGAGAGCCTGGAACGCCAACGTCACCCTATGGGGTAATTAAGGCATTAATTAATTAAGGCATTAATTAAGTAATTCATCAGGTCATTAATTAAGGCATTAATTAAGGCATTAATTAATTAAGTCAGTCATTAAGTCAGTCATTAAGTCAGTCATTAAGTCATTAACAAGCTCATTAATAATCACATGATTAATAAGCTAATGAGCTCATTAATTACCCCATTAATAAGATAATGATCTCATTAATTACTGCACTGATAAGATAATGAGCTCATTAATTACCCCCATTAATAAGCTAATGAGTTCATTAATTACCCCATCAATAAGTTAATGAGTTCATTAATGACCCAATTAATATGCTAATGAGTTCACTAATTACCCCGTCAATAAGCTTATGAGCTCATTAATTACCCCGTTAATATGCTAATGACTTCATTAAGTACCCCATCAATATGCTAATGAGCTCATTAATGACCCTATTAATAAGCTATTGAGCTCATTAATTAACCCATCAATATGCACACGACCTCATTAATTACCCCAATAATAAGCTAATGAGTTCATTAATTGCCCCTTTAATAAGTTAATGAGCTCATTAATTACCCCGTTAATTAGCTCATTAATCACCCCATTAGTAGGCTAATGAGCTCATTAATTACCCCATTAATAAGGTAATGAGCTCATTAATTACCCCATCAATAAGCTAATGAGCTCATTAATGACCCCATTAATAGGCTAATGAGCTATATACCCCGTTAATAAGCTAATGAGCTCATTAATTACCCCATTAATAAGCTCATTAATTACCATGTTAACGAACTAATTGAGATAATGAGCTCATTAATGACACCCTTAATTAGTTGCTGAGTTAATGAGCTCGTTAATGAGGCTCATTAACCCCATTTACCCATGTTAATGAGCTCCTTAATGAGGCTGAGTTAATGAGCTCACTAATGAGCTCGTTAATTAGTCGCTGTGTTAATGAGCTCGTTAACCCCAATTAACCCCATTAATGAGCTCGTTAATGAGGCTGAGTTAACGAGCTCATTAACCTCATTTACCCCCGTTAATGAGCTCATTAATGAGGCAGTGAGTTCATGACCTCACTAATGAGCTCGTTAATTAGTCGCTGTGTTAATGAGCTCGTTAACCCCAATTACCCGCTCTCCTTTGGGTCCCACGTCGCCTTTGAAGCCCGGAAATCCTTCTTCACCCTGAAATGTGTGGGGCGGTTATAGGGCAGATATAGGGCAGCTATGGGGCAGATATAGGGCAGCTATGGGGCAGATATAGGGCAGATATAGGGCAGCTATGGGGCAGATATAGGGCAGCTATGGGGCAGCTATGGGGCAGATATAGGGCAGATATAGGGCAGCTATGGGGCAGCTATAGGGCAGCTATAGGGCAGCTATAGGGCAGCTATGGGGTAGATATAGGGAAGCTATGGGGCAGATATAGGGCAGCTATGGGGCAGTTATAGGGCAGCTATGGGGCAGATATAGGGCAGTTATAGGGCAGCTATGGGGCAGATATAGGGCAGTTATAGGGCAGCTATGGGGCAGTTATGGGGCAGCTATGGGGCAGTTATAGGGGAAGTTATAGGGCAGTTATGGGGCAGCTATAGGGCAGTTATGGGGCAGATATAGGGCAGCTATGGGGCAGTTATAGGGCTGTTATAGGGCAGTTATGGGGCAGAGCTTCCCTCACCTTCTCCCCTTTATGGCCGCTGATCCCACGGATGCCGTCCTCTCCCTGGGGGGGGGGGATACATTCAGACCCCAATTCTGCCCTTTCTGACCCCAAAAATCCCCCCCCAGCCCCACACATCCCATATAACCCCATATCCCCCCATATCCAACCCCTATAACCCCATATCCCCCCATATAACCCCATATCCCCCCATATCCCACCCCTATAGCCCCATTTCCCCCCATATAACCCCATATCCCCCCCTATAACCCCATATCCCCCCATACCCCCCCATATAACCCCATATCCCCCCCATATAACCCCATATCCCACCCTATAACCCCATATCCCACCATTTCCCCCATATCCCACCCCATATCCCCCCCATAACCCCATATCTCCCCATATAACCCCATATCCCCCCCTATAACCCCATATCCCCCCATATAACCCCATATCCCCCCATATCACCCCATATCCCCCCCTATAACCCCATATTCCCCCATATAACCCCATATCCCCCCATATAACACCCTATAACCCCATATCCCCCCATATCCCCCCATATCCCACCCCTATAACCCCATATCCCCCCATATAACCCCATATCCCCCCCATATAACCCCATATCCCCCCCTATAGCCCCATATAACCCCATATCCCCCCCTATAACCCAATATCCCCCCCTATAACCCCATATCCCCCCATATCCCCCCATTTCCCCCATATCCCACCCCATATCCCCCCATATCCCCCTCTATAACCCCATATCCCCCCATATCCCCCCCTATAACCCCATATCCCCCCATATAACCCCATATCCCCCCATATAACCCCATATCCCACCCCTATAACCCCATATCCCCCCATATCCCCCCATATAACCCCATATCCCCCCATATCCCCCCATATAACCCATTTTCCCCCCATATAACCCCATATCCCCCCATATAACCCCATATCTCCCCCTATAACCCCCTATAACCCCATATCCCCCCCTATAACCCCATATAACCCCATACCCCCCCCTATAACCCCATATCCCCCCATATAACCCCATATCCCCCCCTATAACCCCCTATAACCCCATATAACCCCATATAACCCCATATCTCCCCATATCCCCCCCTATAACCCCATATCCCACCCCATATCCCCCCATACCTTCACACCACGTGGTCCTGGGTATCCAATGGGGCCTTGGGGTCCTTGGGGACCCTATAGGGGAAGGGGGGGGGGGGGGTCAGTATCTCCCAATGGGGTCGAGGCCCCCCCACCCCATATAATCACCCCCCACCCCATATAATCACCCCCCACCCCATATAATCACCCCCCACCCCATATTATCACCCCCCACCCCATATAATCACCCCCCACCCCACCCCATAAGTGTTACCTGGTGGCCTTTGGGGCCTGAGGGACCCTCCTTGCCGGGGTGACCCTATAGGGACAATAGGGGGCAATGAGGGGGGATATGGGGTTATATAGGGGGGATATGGGGGGATATGGGGGGCTATGGGGTTATATGGGGGTATATGGGGTTATATGGTGGGCTATGGGGGGCATGGGGTGGATATGGGGTTATATGGGGGGGTATGGGGTCACATAGGGGACATGGGGAGACATGGGGGGGATATGGGGTTATGTGAAGGGATATGGGGTTATATAGGGGGGATATGGGGGGCATGGGGGGGTATGGGGGGATATGGGGTTATATGGGGGGGATATGGGGTTATATAGGGGGGATATGGAGTTATATGGGGGGGATATGGGGTTATATAGGGGGGATATGGGGGGATATGGGGTTATATGGGGGGATATGGGGTTATATAGGGGGGATATGGGGGGTATGGGGGGGATATGGGGTTATATGGGGGGGGATATGGGGTTATATGGGGGGGATATGGGGGGGTATGGGGTTATATAGGGGGGACATTGGGTTATATGGGGGGAGATGGGGTTATATGGGGGGGATATGGGGGGATATGGGGTTATATAGGGTGGGATATGGGGTTATATGAGGGGCTATGGGGGGTATGGGGGGGATATGGGGTTATATGGGGGGATATGGGGTTATATGGGGGGATATGGGGTCATATAGAGGGATATGAGGGGATATGGGGGGGATATGGGGTCATATGGGGGGATATGGGGTTATATAGGGGGGATATGGGGTTATATAGGGGGGATATGGGGGGCTATGGGATCATATAGGGGGATATGAGGGGATATGGGGGGATATGGGAGAGATACGGGGTTATTTGGGGAGGTATGGGGTTATATAGGGGGATATGGGGTTGTATGGGGTTCTATGGGGGTCTATGGGGTTATGGGGTCTATGGGGTTATGGGGTTCTATGGGGGGATATGGGGTTCTATGGGGTCTATGGGGTTCTGTGGGTTCTATGGGGTTCTATGGGGTTATACGGGTGGTTATGGAGTTCTATGGGTTTCTATGTGGTCTATGGGGGGTTATGGGGTTCTATGGGTGGTTATGGGGTTCTATGGGGTCTATGGGGTTCTATGGGGGTCTATGGGGGCTTATGGGGTTCTATGGGTTTCTATAGGATCTATGGGGTCTATGGGATCTATGGGATCTATGGGGTCTATGGGGTCTATGGGATCTATGGGATCTATGGGTTTCTATAGGATCTATGGGGTCTATGGGATCTATGGGGTCTATGGGATCTATAGGATCTATGGGGTCTATGGGGTCTATGGGGTCCCTGTGGTGACTCACGGGGTGTCCATCGGTTCCGGGTGGTCCGGGCAGGCCGGGTTTCCCTGGGGGACCCTATAGGAACAGAGGGGACAGAAATGACCCCAAAACACCCCAAAATGGCCCCAAAACACCCCAAAATGGCCCCAAATAACCCCAAAATGGCCCCAAATAACCCCAAAACACCCCAAAATGACCCCAAATAACCCAAAATGACCCCAAAACACCCCAAAATGACCCCAAAACACCCCAAAATGACCCCAAATAACCCTAAATGATCCCAAAACACCCCAAAATGACCCCAAATAACCCTAAATTACTCCAAACGACCCTAAATGACCCCATATAACCCCATATGATCCCATATAACCCCATAGACCCCATATAACCCCATATAACCCCATATAACCCCATATAACCCCATATAACCCCATATAACCCCATATAACCCCATATAATCCCATATCCCCCCATATAGACCCCATATAACCCCATATAACCCCATATAACCCCATATAACCCCATATAATCCCATATAAACCCACCTTCTCTCCGGGTGGTCCTGTGGCTCCTTGAGGACCCGGAAGACCCTAAAAAATGGGGGGGGGGGGGGGTTGGGGGTTGGTCATGTGACCCCAAATAGGGGGGGGGGGGGGGATAAGACCCTAAATATGGGGGGGGATAAGACCCTAAATGTGGGGGGGGGATAAGACCCTAAATATGGGGGGGGATAAGACCCTAAATGTGGGGGGGGATAAGACCCTAAATATGGGGGGGGATAAGACCCTAAATGTGGGGGGGGGATAAGACCCTAAATAGGGGGGGGGATAAGACCCTAAATATGGGGGGGGGGATAAGACCCTAAATAGGGGGGGGGATATGACCCTAAATATGGGGGGGGATAAGACCATAAGTATGGGGGGGATAAGACCCTAAATAGGGGGGGGGGATAAGACCCTAAATGTGGGGGGGGGATAAGACCCTAAATATGGGGGGGGGGATAAGACCCTAAATGTGGGGGGGGGATAAGACCCTAATATGGGGGGGGGATAAGACCCTAAATGTGGGGGGGGAATAAGACCCTAAATATGGGGGGGGGGATAAGACCCTAAATGTGGGGGGGGATAAGACCCTAAATGTGGGGGGGGATAAGACCCTAAATATGGGGGGGGGCATAAGACCCTAAATGTGGGGGGGGGGATAAGACCCTAAATGTGGGGGGGGATAAGACCCTAAATGTGGGGGGGGGATAAGACCCTAAATGTGGGGGGGGATAAGACCCTAAATGTGGGGGGGGTCTCACCTGTGTCCCTGGGGTCCCCTGCTGACCGGGGGGTCCGGGCTCTCCTTGGGGACCCTAAATAGGGGGGGGGGGTAAAATGGGATGGGAGACCCCCATAATATCCCATAATACACCACAATAAAGACCCCAAATACCCCATAGATCCCATAAATAACCCCCCATTAACCCCATTAACCCCATTGACCCCATTAACCCCATTAACCCCATTAACCCCATTAACCCCATTGACCCCATTAACCCCATTACCCCCATTAACCCCACTACCCTATTGACCCCATTGACCCCATTAACCCCATTGATCCCATTGACCCCATTGACCCCATTAACCCCATTAACCGCATTGACCCCATTAACCGCATTGACCCCATTACCCCCATTGACCCCATTGACCCCATTAACCCCATTGACCCCATTGACCCCATTAACCCCAATAACCCCATTACCCCCATTAACCCCATTATCACCCCATTAACCCCATTGACCCCATTGACCCCATTGACCCCATTAACCCCATTGACCCCATTACCAGGTTCCCTTTAGGGCCAATGGGGCCGTCCATCCCTCGCACTCCCTGCAAACACAAAGCAATTAATTAGTGGGGTTAATTGGGGTAATGGGGTTAATGGGGTTAATGGGGTTAATGGGGTCAATGGGGTTAATGGGGTCAATGGGGTTAATAGGGTTAATGGGATTAATGGGGTTAATGGGGGTAATGGGATTAATGGGGTTAATGGGGTTAATGGGGGTTAATGGGGTTAATGGGGTTAATGGGGTTAATGGGGTTAATGGGATTAATGGGGTTAATGGGGGTAATGGGATCAATGGATTCAATGGGGTTAATGGGGTTAATGGGATTAATGGGGTTAATGGGGTTAATGGGATCAATGGGGTTAATGGGGTTAATGGGATCAATGGGATCAATGGGGTTAATGGGGTTAATGGGGTGATTATGGGGTTAATGGGGTTAATGGGGTTAATGGGGGTAATGGGGTTAATGGGGTCAATGGGATCAATGGGGTTAATGGGATCAATGGGATCAATGGGGTTAATGGGGTTAATGGGGTTAATGGGGTTAATGGGATCAATGGGGTTAATGGGGTTAATGGGATCAATGGGGTTAATTGGGTTAATGGGGGTTAATGGGGGTTAATGGAGTTAATGGGGTCAATGGGGTTAATGGGGTCAATGGGATTAATAGGGTTAATGTGGTTAATGGGATTAATGGGGTCAATGGGATTAATGGGGTTAATGGGGTTAATGGGATCAATGGGGTTAATGGGGTTAATGGGATCAATGGGGTTAATGGGATTAATGGGGTTAATGGGATCAATGGGGTTAATGGGGTTAATGGGGTTAATGGGGTTAATGGGATCAATGGGGTTAATGGGGTTAATGGGGTGATTAATGGGGTTAATGGGGTCAATGGGGTTAATGGGGTCAATGGGATTAATAGGGTTAATAGTGTTAATGGGGTTAATAGGATTAATAGGGTTAATAGGGTTAATGTGGTTAATGGGGTTAATGGGGTCAATGAGGTGATGGGGTCAATGGGGTTATTGGGGTTAATGGGGTTAATGGGGTGATTAATGGGATTAATGGGGTTAATGGGGTGATTAATGGGGTTAATGGGGTAATGGGGTTAATGGGGTGGCACTCACCGGTGGTCCGGGGATTCCTGGGGGTCCTTTGGGGCCCAGCAGCCCACGGGGACCCTGCGGGGGAACATCAGGGGGGTCCCATAAGGGGGATCCCATAAGGGGGATCCTATAAGGGGTTATGGGGTCAGGGTCCCATAAGGGGGGTCCTATAAGGGGTTATGGGGTCAGGGTCCCATAAGGGGATTCATTGGGGGGTCCTATAAGGGGGGGTCCCATAAGGGGGGTCCTGGGGGGGGTTATGGGGTGGGATCCCATAAGGGGAGTCATGGGGGGATTATGGGGTGGTATCCCATAAGGGGGGGTCCCATAAGGGGGGTCCTGGGGGGGTTATGGGGTGGGATCCCATAAAGGGGGGGGGTCCCATAAGGGGGGTCTTGGGGGGGTTATGGGGTGGGATCCCATAAGGGGGGGGTCCCATAAGGGGGGTCCTGGGGGGGTTATGGGGTGGGATCCCATAAGGGGGGTCCTGGGGGGGTTATGGGGTGGGATCCCATAAGGGGGGGGGTCCCATAAGGGGGGTCCTGGGGGGTGTTATGGGGGGGGGTCCCATAAGGGGAGGTCCCATAAGGGGGGTCCTGGGGGGTTTATGGGGTGGGAGTCCCATAAGGGGGGTCCTGGGGTGGTTATGGGGTGAGATCCCATAAAGGTGGGGTCCCATAAGGGGGGTTATGGGGTGGGATCCCATAAGGGGGGTCCTGGGGGGTCCCATAAGGGGGGTCTTGGGGTGGTTATGGGGTGGGGGTCCCATAAGGGGGGTCCTGGGGGGGTTATGGGGTGGGATCCCATAAGGGGGGACCTGGGGGGACTATGGGGGGGGGGTCCCATAATGGGGGTCCTGGGGTGGTTATGGGGGGGGGTCCCATAAAGGGGGGGTCCCATACGGGGGGTCCTGGGGAGATTATGGGGGGGGGGTCCCATAAGGGGGGTCCTGGGGGGGCTATGGGGTCAGGGTCCCATAAGGGGATTCAATGGGGGGTCCTATAAGGGGGGTCCTGGGGGTCCTATGGGGGGGGATCCCATAAGGGGGGGTCCCATAAGGGGGGATCCTATAAGGGGGGATCCTATAAGGGGGGTCCCATAAGGGGTTATGGGGTCAGGGTCCCATAAGGGGATTCATTGGGGGGTCCTATAAGGGGGGGTCCCATAAGGGGGGTCCTGGGGGGGGTTATGGGGTGGGATCCCATAAGGGGGGTCCTGGGGGGGTCCTATGGGGTGGGATCCCATAAGGGGGGGGGGTCCCATAACGGGGGTCCTGGGGGGGTTATGGGGTGGGGTCCCATAAGGGGGGTCCTGGGGGGGTTATGGGGTGGGATCCCATAAGGGGGGACCTGTGGGGTCCTATGGGGGGGGGGTCCCATAAGGGGGGTCCTGGGGGGGGTTATGGGGTGGGATCCCATAAGGGGGGGGGTCCCATAATGGGGGTCCTGGGGGGGTTATGGGGTGAGATCCCATAAAGGTGGGGTCCCATAAGGGGGGTCCCATAAGGGGGGTCCCATAAGGGGGGGTCCCATAAGAGGGTCCTGGGGGGGTTATGGGGTGGGGGTCCCATAAAGGGGGTCCTGGGGGGGTTTTGGGGTCAGGGTCCCATAAGGGGGGTCCTGGGGGGGGTTATGGGGTGGGATCCCATAAGGGGGGTCCTGTGGGGGTCCCATGAGGGGTGGGGTCCCATAAGGGGATTCATTGGGGGGTCCCATAAGGGGGATCCCATAAGGGGGGTCCTGGGGGGGCTATGGGGGGGGGTCCCATAAGGGGATTCATTGGGGGGTCCCATAAGGGGGGTCTTGGGGGGGTTATGGGGTGGGGGTCCCATAAGGGGGGTCCTGGGGTGGTTATGGGGTGGGGGACCCATAAGGGGGGTCCTGGGGGGGCTATGGGGGGGGGTCCCATAAGGGAATTCATTGGGGGGTCCCATAAGGGGGGCCTTGGGGGGGTCCTGGGTGGTCCCATAAGGGGGGTCCTGGGGGGGGTTATGGGGTGGGATCCCATAAGGGGGGGGGTCCCATAAGGGGGGTCCTGGGGGGTGTTATGGGGGGGGGGGGTCCCATAAGGGTGGGGTCCTGGGGGGATTATGGGGTGAGATCCCATAAAGGTGGGGTCCCATAAGGGGGGTTATGGGGTGGGATCCCATAAGGGGGGTCCTGGGGGGTCCCATAAGGGGGGTCTTGGGGTGGCTATGGGGTGGGGGTCCCATAAGGGGGGGTTATGGGGGGGGTGTCATTGGGGCCGTTACCGCCTCTCCAGGCATCCCACGTGGTCCCACATCTCCGGCGTCCCCCTATGAAGACCCCAAAGATCCCAGTCTCAGATCACCCCCAAAACCCCATATCCCCCCATCTCCCCCCCATAGAACCCCATATACCCCCATAGAACCCCATATCCCCCCAACTCCCCCCCACAGAACCCCATATACCCCATAACCCCACATAGAACCCCATATATCCCATAACCGCCCCATAGAACCCCATATCCCCCCCATCTCCCCCCCATAGAACCCCATATACCCCATAACCCCCCCATAGAACCCCATATACCCCCATATGAACCCCATATCCCCCCAACTCCCCCCCATAGAACCCCATATACCCCATAACCCCCCCATAGAACCCCATATACCCCATAACCCCCACATAGAACCCCATATATCCCATAACCGCCCCATAGAACCCCATCTCCCCCCCATCTCCCCCCCATAGAATCCCATATACCCCATAACCCCCCCATAGAACCCCATATCCCCCCATAGAACCCCCATAGAATCCCATATATCCCATAACCCCCCCATAGAACCCCATATATCCCATAACCGCCCCATAGAACCCCATATCCCCCCCATCTCCCCCCCATAGAATCCCATATACCCCATAACCCCCCCATAGAACCCCATATCCCCCCATAGAACCCCATATATCCCATAACCCCCACATAGAACCCCATATACCCCCAAATCCCCCCATAGAACCCCATATACCCCAACTCCCCCCCCATAGAACCCCATATACCCCATAACCCCCCCATAGAACTCCATATCCCCCCAACTCCCCCCCATAGAACCCCATATACCCCATAACCCCCCCATAGAACCCCATATACCCCCATAGAACCCCATATCCCCCCAACTCCCCCCCACAGAACCCCATATACCCCCATAGAACCCCATATCCCCCCAACTCCCCCATAGAACCCCATAATCCCCCCATAGAACCCCATATCCCCCCATAGAACCCCATATCCCCCCAACTCCCCCATAGAACCCCATTTCCCCCCATAGAACCCCATATCCCCCCATAGAACCCCATATCCCCCCAACTCCCCCATAGAACCCCATAATCCCCCCATAGAACCCCATATCTCCCCCAAACCCCCCATAGAACCCCATACCCCCCCCATAGAACCCCATAACCCCCCCATAGAACCCCATATACCCCCATCAAACCCCGTATACCCCCAACCCCCCTATAGAACCCCATATACCCCATAACCCCCCCATAGAACCCCATAACCCCCCCATAGAACCCCATATCCCCCCAGAACCCCCCATAGCACCCCATATACACCCAAGCCCCCCAAAAAACCCCATATCCCCCCACAGAACCCCATAACCCCCCCACAGAACCCCATATCCCCCCCAAACCCCCCACAGAACCCCATAACCCCCCCATAGAACCCCATATACCCCAAATCCCCCCCAAAAACCCCATATCTCCCCCTATTTTCCCCCTCCTCACCCTCTCCCCATCTTCTCCTGGGGGTCCGGGCTCTCCCCGGATGCCGCTCTCACCCTATAGGGCAGAGATGGGGGTTATGGGGCTGGAGGTTATGGGGTGGGGGTTATAGGGTGGGGGGTTATGGGGTGGGGGTTATGGGGCTGGGATGGGGGTTATGGGGTGGGGGTTATGGGGTGGTGGGGTTATGGGGTGGGAGTTATGGGGCTGGGATGGGGGTTATGGGGCTGAAGGTTATAGGGTGGGGGTTATGGGGCTGGGATGGGGGTAATGGGGCTGGAGGTTATGGGGTGGGGTGTTATGGGGTGGGAGTTATGGGGCTGGGAGGGGGGTTATGGGGCTGGAGGTTATGGGGTGGGGGTTATGGGGTGGTGGGTTATAGGGTGGGGGTTATAGGGTGGGGGTTATGGGGCTGGGATGGAGGTTATAGGGTGGGGTTATGGGGTGGGGGTTATGGGGCTGGGATGGGGGTTATGGGGCTGGAAGTTATAGGGTGGGGGTTATGGGGCTGGGATGGGGGTTATGGGGTGGGGGTTATAGGGTGGGGGTTATGGGGCTGGGATGGGGGTTATAGGGTGGGGGTTATGGGGTGGGGGTTATGGGGCTGGGATGGGGGTTATAGGGTGGGGGTTATGGGGTGGGGGTTATGGGGCTGGGATGGGGGTTATAGGGTGGGGGTTATGGGGCTGGGATGGGGGTTATGGGGCTGGAGGTTATGGGGTGGTGGGTTATAGGGTGGGGGGTTATGGGGTGGGAGTTATGGGGCTGGGATGGGGGTTATGGGGTGGTGGGTTATGGGGTGGGGGTTATGGGGCTGGGATGGGGGTAATGGGGCTGGAGGTTATGGGGTGGGGTGTTATGGGGTGGGAGTTATGGGGCTGGGATGGGGGTAATGGGGTGAAGGTTATAGGGTGGGGGTTATAGGGTGGGGGTTATGGGGCTGGGATGGGGGTTATAGGGTGGGGGTTATGGGGTGGGGGTTATGGGGCTGGGATGGGGGTTATAGGGTGGGGGTTATGGGGTGGGGGTTATGGGGCTGGGATGGGGGTTATAGGGTGGGGGTTATGGGGCTGGGATGGGGGTTATGGGGCTGGAGGTTATGGGGTGGTGGGTTATAGGGTGGGGGTTATAGGGTGGGGGGTTATGGGGTGGGAGTTATGGGGCTGGGATGGGGGTTATGGGGTGGTGGGTTATGGGGTGGGGGTTATGGGGCTGGGATGGGGGTAATGGGGCTGGAGGTTATGGGGTGGGGTGTTATGGGGTGGGAGTTATGGGGCTGGGATGGGGGTAATGGGGTGAAGGTTATAGGGTGGGGGTTATAGGGTGGGGGTTATGGGGCTGGGATGGGGGTTATGGGGCTGGAGGTTATAGGGTGGGGGTTATGGGGCTGGGATGGGGGTTATGGGGTGGGGGTTATAGGGTGGGGGTTATGGGGCTGGGATGGGGGTTATGGGGCGGGGGTTATAGGGTGGGGGTTATGGGGCTGGGAGGGGGGTTATGGGGCTGGGGTTATAGGGTGGGGGTTATAGGGTGGGGGTTATGGGGCTGGGATGGGGGTTATGGGGCTGAAGGTTATAGGGTGGGGGTTATGGGGTGGTGGGTTATAGGGTGGGGGTTATAGGGTGGGGGTTATGGGGCTGGGATGGGGGTTATGGGGTGGGGGTTATGGGGCTGGGATGGAGGTTATAGGGTGGGGGTTATGGGGCTGGGATGGGGGTTATGGGGCTGGGGTTATAGGGTGGGGGTTATAGGGTGGGGGTTATAGGGTGGGGGGTTATGGGGTGGGGGTTATGGGGTGGGGGTTATGGGGCTGGGTGGGGGTTATGGGGCTGGGAGGGGGGTTATGGGGTGAAGGTTATAGGGTGGGGGTTATGGGGCTGGGAGGGGGGTTATGGGGCTGAAGGTTATAGGGTGGGGGTTATGGGGCTGGGATGGAGGCTATAGGGTGGGGGTTATGGGGTGGTGGGTTATAGGGTGGGGGTTATGGGGCAGAAATGGGGGTTATGGGGCTGCAGGTTATAGGGTGGGTGTTATAGGGTGGGGGTTATGGGGCTGGGATGGGGGTTATGGGGCTGGAGGTTATGGGGTGGGGGTTATGGGGCTGGGAGGGGGGTTATGGGGCTGGAGGTTATGGGGTGGGGGTTATGGGGCTGGGATGGAGGTTATAGGGTGGGGGTTATGGGGCTGGGATGGAGGTTATAGGGTAGGGGTTATGGGGCTGGAATGGAGGTTATGGGGTGGGGGTTATGGGGCTGGGATGGGGGTTATGGGGCTGGAGGTTATGGGGTGGGGTGTTATGGGGTGGGAGTTATGGGGCTGGGATGGGGGTTATGGGGCTGGAGGTTATGGGGTGGGGGGTTATGGGGCGGGGGTTATGGGGCTGGGATGGGGGTTATGGGGTGGGGGTTATGGGGTGGGGGTTATGGGGCTGGGAGGGGGGTTATGGGGCTGGAGGTTATAGGGTGGGGGGTTATGGGGTGGGGGTTATGGGGTGGGGGTTATAGGGTGGGGGTTATAGGGTGAAGGTTATAGGGTGGGGGTTATGGAGCTGGGAGGGAGGTTATAGGGTGGGGGTTATAGGGTGGGGGTTATGGGGCTGGGATGGGGGTTATGGGGCTGAAGGTTATAGGGTGGGGGTTATGGGGCTGGGATGGAGGTTATGGGGCTGGAGATTATGGGGTGGGGGTTATGGGGCTGGGATGGGGGTTATAGGGTGGGGCTTATGGGGTGGTGGGGTTATAGGGTGGGAGTTATGGGGCTGGGAGGGAGGTTATGGGGCTGAAGGTTATAGGGTGGGGGTTATGGGGCTGGGATGGGGGTTATGGGGTGGGGGTTATGGGGTGGGGGGTTATAGGGTGGGAGTTATGGGGCTGGGATGGAGGTTATAGGGTGGGGTTATGGGGTGGGGGTTATAGGGTGGGGGTTATAGGGTGGTGGGTTATAGGGTGGGGGTTATGGGGTGGGGGTTATAGGGTGGGGGTTATGGGGCTGGGATGGGGGTAATGGGGCTGGAGGTTATGGGGTGGGGGTTATAGGGTGGGGGTTATGGGGCTGGGATGGGGGTTATGGGGCTGGAGGTTATAGGGTGGGAGTTATGGGGCTGGGATGGGGGTTATGGGGTGGGGGTTATAGGGTGGGGGTTATAGGGTGGTGGGTTATAGAGTGGGGGTTATAGGGTGGGGGTTATGGGGTGGTGGGTTATAGGGTGGGGGTTATGGGGTGGTGGGTTATAGGGTGGGGGTTATGGGGCTGGGATGGTGGTTATGGGGTGGGAGTTATGGGGTGGGGGTTATGGGGCTGGGATGGGGGTTATAGGGTGGGGGTTATGGGGTGGGGGTTATAGGGTGGGGGTTATGGGGCTGGGAGGGGGGTTATGGGGCTGGAGGTTATGGGGTGGGGGTTATAGGGTGGGGGTTATGGGGCTGGAGGTTATAGGGTGGGAGTTATGGGGCTGGGAGGGGGGTTATGGGGCTGGAGGTTATGGGGCTGGGGTTATAGGGTGGGGGTTATGGGGTGGGGGGTTATAGGGTGGGGGTTATAGGGTGGGAGTTATGGGGCTGGAATGGGGGTTATGGGGCTGGAGGTTATGGGGTGGGGGTTATGGGGCTGGAAGGGGGGTTATGGGGCTGGAGGTTATGGGGTGGGGGTTATGGGGTGGTGGGTTATAGGGTGGGGGTTATGGGGTGGGGGTTATGGGGTGGGGGTAATGGGGCTGGGAGGGGGGTTATGGGGCTGGGATGGAGGTTATAGGGTGGGGGTTATAGGGTGGGGGTTATAGGGTGGGAGTTATGGGGCTGGAGGTTATAGGGTGGGGGCAGTTATGGGGCAGCTATGGGGCAGTTATGGGGCAGCTATGGGGCAGTTATGGGGCAGCTATGGGGCAGTTATGGGGCAGTTATGGGGCAGCTATGAGGCAGTTATGGGGCAGCTATGGGGCAGCTATGAGGCAGTTATGGGGCAGTTATGGGGCAGCTATGGGGCAGTTATGGGGCAGTTATGGGGCAGCTATGAGGCAGTTATGGGGCAGCTATGGGGCAGCTATGGGGCAGTTATGGGGCAGCTATGGGGCAGTTATGGGGCAGCTATGGGGCAGCTATGGGGCAGCTATGAGGCAGTTATTGGGCAGTTATGGGGCAGTTATGGGGCAGCTATGGGGCAGTTATGGGGCAGCTATGGGGCAGCTATGGGGCAGCTATGGGGCAGTTATGGGGCAGTTATGGGGCAGTTATGGGGCAGCTATGGGGCAGTTATGGGGCAGCTATGGGGCAGCCCCACTCACGCGGTGTCCTTTGTCTCCTGGCAGTCCCGGTAAGCCATCGAAGCCGCGATCACCCTATAAGGAATATATGGGGTGAGCGCCCCATAGGGAGCACCTATAGACACAGGCCCCCATCCCATAGTACCCCAAACCCTATAGAGCCCCATAAACCCCCATAGGGACCAACCCGACCCCTATAGGACCCCAAACCCCCACAGGATCCACCCTATAGGACCCCAGACCCACATAGAATCCACCCTATAGGTTCTCCCACCCCATATAGGACCCCAAACCCCCATAGGATCCACCCTATAGGACCCCAAACCCACATAGAATCCACCCTATAGGTTCCCCCAAAGCCCCTATAGAACCCCAAACCCCCATAGGATCCACCCCGACCCCTATAGGACCCCAAACCCCCATAGGATCCACCCTATAGGACCCCAAACCCCCATAGGATCCACCCTATAGGTTCCCCCACCCCATATAGGACCCCAAACCCCCATAGGATCCACCCCGACCCCTATAGGACCCCAAACCCCCATAGGATCCACCCTATAGGTTCCCCCAAAGCCCCTATAGGACCCCAAACCCCCACAGGATCCACCCCGACCCCTATAGGACCCCAAACCCCCATAGAATCCACCCTATAGGTTCTCCCACCCCATATAGGACCCCAAACCCCCACAGGATCCACCCCGACCCCTATAGGACCCCAAACCCCCATAGGATCCACCCTATAGGACCCCAAACCCCCATAGGATCCACCCTATAGGACCCCAGACCCCCATAGGATCCACCCTATAGGTTCTCCCACCCCATATAGGACCCCAAACCCCCATAGGATCCACCCTATAGGTTCCCCCACCCCCTATAGGACCCCAAACCCCCATAGGATCCACCCTATAGGTTCCCCAACCCCTATAGGACCCCAAACCCCTATAGGGACCACCCCGACCCCTACAGAACCCCAAACCCCCATAGGATCCACCCTATAGGACCCCCAAAGCCCCATAGGATCCACCCCAACCCCTATAGGACCCCAAACCCCCATAGGATCCACCCTATAGGACCCCAAACCCCCATAGGATCCACCCTATAGGTTCTCCCACCCCATATAGGACCCCAAACCCCCATAGGATCCACCCTATAGGACCCCAGACCCACATAGAATCCACCCTATAGGTTCTCCCACCCCCTATAGGACCCCAAACCCCCATAGAATCCACCCTATAGATTCTCCCACCCCATACAGGACCCCAAACCCCCATAAGATCCACCCTATAGGTTCCCCCACCCTATATAGGACCCCAAACCCCCATAGGATCCACCCCGACCCCTATAGGACCCCAGACCCCCATAGGATCCACCCTTTAGGTTCTCCCACCCCATATAGGACCCCAAACCCCCATAGGATCCACCCCGACCCCTATAGGACCCCAAAGCCCCATAGGATCCACCCTATAGATTCTCCCACCCCATATAGGACCCCAGACCCACATAGAATACACCCTATAGGTTCTCCCACCCCATATAGGACCCCAAACCCCCATAGGATCCACCCTATAGGACCCCAAACCCACATAGAATCCACCCTATAGGTTCCCCCAAAGCCCCTATAGAACCCCAAACCCCCATAGGATCCACCCCGACCCCTATAGGACCCCAAACCCCCATAGGATCCACCCTATAGGACCCCAAACCCCCATAGGATCCACCCTATAGGTTCCCCCACCCCATATAGGACCCCAAACCCCCATAGGATCCACCCCGACCCCTATAGGACCCCAAACCCCCATAGGATCCACCCTATAGGTTCCCCCAAAGCCCCTATAGGACCCCAAACCCCCACAGGATCCACCCCGACCCCTATAGGACCCCAAACCCCCATAGAATCCACCCTATAGGTTCTCCCACCCCATATAGGACCCCAAACCCCCACAGGATCCACCCCGACCCCTATAGGACCCCAAACCCCCATAGGATCCACCCTATAGGACCCCAAACCCCCATAGGATCCACCCTATAGGACCCCAGACCCCCATAGGATCCACCCTATAGGTTCTCCCACCCCATATAGGACCCCAAACCCCCATAGGATCCACCCTATAGGTTCCCCCACCCCCTATAGGACCCCAAACCCCCATAGGATCCACCCTATAGGTTCCCCAACCCCTATAGGACCCCAAACCCCTATAGGGACCACCCCGACCCCTACAGAACCCCAAACCCCCATAGGATCCACCCTATAGGACCCCCAAAGCCCCATAGGATCCACCCCAACCCCTATAGGACCCCAAACCCCCATAGGATCCACCCTATAGGACCCCAAACCCCCATAGGATCCACCCTATAGGTTCTCCCACCCCATATAGGACCCCAAACCCCCATAGGATCCACCCTATAGGACCCCAGACCCACATAGAATCCACCCTATAGGTTCTCCCACCCCCTATAGGACCCCAAACCCCCATAGAATCCACCCTATAGATTCTCCCACCCCATACAGGACCCCAAACCCCCATAAGATCCACCCTATAGGTTCCCCCACCCTATATAGGACCCCAAACCCCCATAGGATCCACCCCGACCCCTATAGGACCCCAGACCCCCATAGGATCCACCCTTTAGGTTCTCCCACCCCATATAGGACCCCAAACCCCCATAGGATCCACCCCGACCCCTATAGGACCCCAAAGCCCCATAGGATCCACCCTATAGATTCTCCCACCCCATATAGGACCCCAGACCCACATAGAATACACCCTATAGGTTCTCCCACCCCATATAGGACCCCAAACCCCCATAGGATCCACCCTATAGGACCCCAAACCCACATAGAATCCACCCTATAGGTTCCCCCAAAGCCCCTATAGAACCCCAAACCCCCATAGGATCCACCCCGACCCCTATAGGACCCCAAACCCCCATAGGATCCACCCTATAGGACCCCAAACCCCCATAGGATCCACCCTATAGGTTCCCCCACCCCATATAGGACCCCAAACCCCCATAGGATCCACCCCGACCCCTATAGGACCCCAAACCCCCATAGGATCCACCCTATAGGTTCTCCCACCCCCTATAGGACCCCAAACCCCCATAGGATCCACCCCATAGGATCCACCCTATAGGTTCCCCCAACCCCTATAGGACCCCAACCCCCCATAGGATCCACCCTATAGGTTCTCCCACCCCATATAGGACCCCAAACCCCCATAGGATCCAGCCTATAGGACCCCTATAGGACCCCAAACCCCCATAGGATCCACCCCGACCCCTATAGGACCCCAGACCCACATAGAGTCCACCCTATAGGTTCTCCCACCCCATATAGGACCCCAAACCCCCATAGGATCCACCCTATAGGACCCCCAACCCCCATAGGATCCACCCTATAGGACCCCAAAGCCCCATAGGATCCACCCTATAGGTTCTATAGGTTCTCCCACCCCATATAGGACCCCAAACCCCCATAGGATCCACCCTATAGGACCCAAAACCCCCATAGGATCCACCCTATAGGACCCCAAACCCCCATAGGATCCACCCTATAGGACCCCAAACCCCCATAGGATCCACTCTATAGGTTCTATAGGTTCCCCACCCCATATAGGACCCCAAACCCCCATAGGATCCACCCCGACCCCTATAGGACCCCAACCCCCCATAGGATCCACCCTATAGGACCCCAAACCCCCATAGGATCCACCCTATAGGTTCCCCCAAACCCCCTATAGGACCCCAAACCCCCATAGGATCCACCCTATAGGTTCTATAGGTTCTCCCACCCCATATAGGACCCCAAACCCCCATAGGATCCACCCTATAGGACCCCCAACCCCCATAGGATCCACCCTATAGGACCCCAAACCCCCATAGGATCCACCCTATAGGTTCCCCCACCCCATATAGGACCCCAAACCCTCATAGGATCCACCCTATAGGTTCTCCCAACCCCTATAGGACCCCAAACCCCCATAAGATCCACCCTATAGGTTCTCCCAACCCCTATAGGACCCCAAACCCCCATAGAATCCACCCTATAGGACCCCCAACCCCCATAGGATCCACCCTATAGGTTCTCCCACCCCATATAGGACCCCAAACCCCCATAGGATCCACCCTATAGGACCCCCAACCCCCATAGGATCCACCCTATAGGACCCCAAACCCCCTATAGGACCCCAAACCCCCATAGGATCCACCCTATAGGACCCCAACCCCCCATAGGATCCACCCTATAGGACCCCCAACCCCCATAGGATCCACCCTATAGGACCCCAAACCCCCTATAGGACCCCAAACCCCCATAGGATCCACC
The DNA here is from genome assembly GCF_054131305.1 of Coturnix japonica. Taxonomy (NCBI): domain Eukaryota; kingdom Metazoa; phylum Chordata; class Aves; order Galliformes; family Phasianidae; genus Coturnix; species Coturnix japonica. The sequence goes on along the minus strand of NW_028189055.1, from coordinate 53,649 downwards.
CTATAGGACCCCAAAGCCCCATAGGATCCACCCTATAGGTTCTATAGGTTCCCCACCCCATAAGCCCCCCCCCAGCCCCATACCTTCACACCAGGATCTCCAGGCAACCCTCGTGCTCCATCCGCTCCAGGCCGACCCTATAAACCCCACCAGAGACCCTATAGGAACCTATAAGGGTCTATATAGGTTCCTATAGGTCCCCATACCATAACCCCCCCCCCTGACCCCATATATCCCCCCCTGACCCCAAACTCACCCTCCTTCCGGGTTTCCCTGGGGGTCCACTGAGCCCTTGTGGTCCTCGGGGTCCCTATATGGGATATAGGGTCGGTGGGACCCCATAAAGCCCTATAGGGTCCCCTATAGGGGACGATGATTTGGGGTTGGTTTATGGGGTTTTGGGGTCACCTGAGGTCCGTAATCGCCACTTTCACCCTTCATGCCGACGCTGCCGGGTTGGCCCTATAATAAAACAATGGGGTGATGGGGGGGTTCTATAGGGTCAGCCCTATAGGGTCAGCCCTATAGGGTCGCCTCTATAGGGTCCATCCCTGTAGGATCTCTCCCCGTTTCTATAGGGCTTCCTCCTCCTCTCTATAGGGTCACCCCTATATGGTCTCCCCCCATCTATAGTGTCTCCCACCCTCTATAGGGTCTCCTCTCCCATCTATAGGGTCTCCCCTATATAGTCTCCCCCCATCTATAGGGTCTCCATCCCCTCTATAGGGTCTCCACCCCCTCTATAGGGTCTCCACCCTCTCTATAGGGTCACCTCTATATGGTCTCCCCCATCTATAGGGTCTTTACACCCTCTATAGGGTCTCCCCCATCTATAGGGTCTCCACCCCCATCTATAGGGTCTCCACCCCCATCTATAGGGTCTCCACCCCCTCTATAGGGTCACCCCTATATGGTCTCCCCCCTCTATAGGGTCTCCATCCCCTCTATAGGGTCTGCACCCCCTCTATAGGGTCTCCACCCCCATCTATAGGGTCTCCATCCACTCTATAGGGTCTCCCCCCTCTATAGGGTCTCCATCCCCTCTATAGGGTCTCCCCCCCCCTCTATAGGGTCTCCATCCCCTCTATAGGGTCTCCATCCCCTCTATAGGGTCTCCACCTCCTCTATAGGGTCTCCACCTCCTCTATAGGGTCTCCCCCTTCTATAGGGTCTCCACCCCCATCTATAGGGTCACCCCTATATGGTCTCCCCCCATCTATAGGGTCTCCATCCCCTCTATAGGGTCTCCACCCCCATCTATAGGGTCTCCCCCCCTTTATAGGGTCTCCATCCCCTCTATAGGGTCTCCACCCCATCTATAGGGTCTCCACCCCCATCTATAGGGTCTCCCCCATCTATAGGGTCTCCACCCCCATCTATAGGGTCTTTACACCCTCTATAGGGTCTCCACCCCCTCTATAGGGTCACCTCTATAGGGTCTCCCCCCTCTATAGGGTCTCCACCCCCATCTATAGGGTCTCCACCCTCTCTATAGGGTCACCTCTATATGGTCTCCCCCTATCTATAGGGTCTCCACCCCCATCTATAGGGTCTCCACCCCCTTCTATAGGGTCTCCACCCCCTCTATAGGGTCACCTCTATATGGTTTCCCCCCATCTATATGGTCTCCCCCTTCTATATGGTCTCCCCCCATCTATAGGGTCTCCACCCCCATCTATAGGGTCTCCATCCCCTCTATAGGGTCTCCACCCCATCTATAGGGTCTCCACCCCCATCTATAGGGTCACCTCTATATGGTCTCCCCCTATCTATAGGGTCTCCACCCTCTCTATAGGGTCACCCCTATATGGTCTCCTCCTATCTATAGGGTCTCCATCCCCTCTATAGGGTCTCCCCCCCCCCTCTATAGGGTCTCCCCCCCTCTATAGGGTCTCCACCCCCATCTATAGGGTCTCCCCCTTCTATAGGGCCTCCACCTCCTCTATAGGGTCTCCACCCCCATCTATAGGGTCCCCCCCTTCTATAGGGTCTCCATCCCCTCTATAGGGTCTCCATCCCCTCTATAGGGTCACCCCCCTCTATAGGGTCGCCCCATACTCACCATAGGTCCAGGCCGCCCAGTATAACCCATAGGGCCGGGGGGTCCCCGTAGGGCCAGCTGTGGGGTGGGGGGAGAACAGGGGGTCAGTCCTATAGGGGATTGGGGGGGGGGTTATGGGGTCTATGGGGACAACGAGGTCTATGGGATCTATGGGGCAGATGGGATCCATGGGGCAGATGGGATCTATGGGCCAATGGGATCTATGGGATTTATGGGATCTGTGGGGCAGATGGAATCGATGGGATCTATGAGGCAGATGGGATCTATGGGGCAGACAGGATCTATGGGGCAGTGGGGTCTATAGGATTGCTGGGTTCTGTGGGGTCTGTGGGCTCTATGGGGCCTGTGGGGTGGCTATGGGTCTCTATGGGGCGCTATGGGGCAATATGGGGCACTATGGGGCAATATGGGTCTCTATGGGTCTCTATGGGGTCTTTATGGGGTGTCTATGGGTCTCTATGGGGTCGCTGTGGGTCTCTATGGGGTCTCTATGTGTCTCTGTGGGTCTCTATGGGGTCACTATGTGTCTCTATGGGACTCTATGGGGTGGCTATGGGTCCCTATGTGTCTCTATGGGGTCACTATGGGTCACTATGGGTCTCTATGGGTCTCTATGGGGTCTTTATGGGGTTGCTATGGGTCTCTATGGGGTCGCTGTGGGTCTCTATGTCTCTGTGGGTCTCTATGGGGTCCCTATGTGTCTCTATGGGGTCACTATGGGTCTATATGGGTCTCTATGGGTCTCTATGGGGTCTTTATGGGGTTGCTATGGGTCTCTATGTGTCTCTGTGGGTCTCTATGGGGTCACTATGGGTCTCTATGGGGTCTTTATGGGTCCCTATGGGTCTCTATGGGGTCGCTGTGGGTCTCTATGGGGTCCCTATGTGTCTCTATGGGGTCTCTATGGGGTCTCTATGGGTCTCTATGGGTCACTATGGGTCTCTATGGGTCCCTATGTGTCTCTATGGGGTCCCTATGGGGTCTCTATGGGGTTTCTATGGGGTCCCTATGTGTCTCTATGGGTCTCTATGTGTCCCTATGTGTCTCTATGGGGTCCCTATGTGTCTCTATGTGTCCCTATGTGTCTCTATGGGGTCCCTATGTGTCTCTATGTGTCCCTATGGGTCTCTATGGGGTGGCTATGGGGTGGCTATGGGTCTCTATGGGGTCACTCACCCTGGCCTGCATTAGCGCCTCCTGTGCCTGCAGCTCTATTGGTCCCTATGGGGTCTCTATGTGTCTCTATGTGTCTCTATGGGTCTCTATGGGTCTCTATGGGTCTCTATGGGTCTCTATGGGTCTCTATGTGTCCCTATGGGTCCCTATGTGTCTCTATGTGTCTCTATGTGTCTCTATGTGTCTCTATGGGTCTCTATGGGGTCTCTATGGGTCTCTATGTGTCTCTATGGGTCTCTATGGGGTCACTCACCCTGGCCTGCATTAGCGCCTCCTGTGCCTGCAGCTCTATTAGTCTCTATGGGTCTCTATGTGTCTCTATGGGGTCTCTATGGGGTCTCTATGTGTCTCTATGTGTCTCTATGGGTCTCTATGGGGTCTCTATGGGGTCTCTATGTGTCTCTATGTGTCTCTATGGGTCTCTATGGGGTCTCTATGGGGTCTCTATGTGTCTCTATGTGTCTCTATGGGTCTCTATGGGTCTCTATGTGTCTCTATGGGGTCTCTATGGGGTGTCTATGGGTTTCTATGGGGTGGCTATGGGCTCACTCACCCTGGCCTGCATTAGCGCCTCCTGTGCCTGCAGTTCTATTGGTCTCTATGTGTCTCTATTGGTCTCTATGGGGTCTCTATGGGTCTCTATGGGTCTCTATGTGTCTCTATTGGTCTCTATGGGGTCTCTATGGGTCTCTATGGGTCTCTATGTGTCTCTATGTGTCTCTATGGGGTCTCTATGGGTCTCTATGGGGTGTCTATGGGGTCACTCACCCTGGCCTGCATTAGCGCCTCCTGTGCCTGCAGTTCTATTGGTCCCTATGGGGTTGTTATGGGGTCTCTATGGGTCCCTATGGGGTGGCTATGGGGTGGCTATGTGTCTCTATGTGTCTCTATGGGGTGGCTATGGGTCTCTATGGGGTCGCTATGGGTCTCTATGGGGTGACTCACCCTGGCCTGCATTAGCGCCTCCTGTGCCTGCAGTTCTATTGGTCTCTATGGGGTCTCTATGGGTCTCTATGTGTCTCTATGGGTCTCTATGTGTCTCTATGTGTCTCTATGTGTCTCTATGGGTCTCTATGTGTCTCTATGTGTCTCTATGGGTCTCTATGGGTCTCTATGTGTCTCTATGGGTCTCTATGGGTCTCTATGGGGTCTCTATGGGGTCTCTATGTGTCCCTATGGGTCTCTATGGGGTGGCTATGGGGTCACTCACCCTGGCCTGCATTAGCGCCTCCTGTGCCTGCAGTTCTATTGGTCTCTATGGGGTGGCTATGTGTCTCTATGGGTCTCTATGGGGTGGCTATGTGTCTCTATGGGGTGTCTATGGGTCCCTATGGGGTGGCTATGGGGTGGCTATGGGGTCACTCACCCTGGCCTGCATTAGCGCCTCCTGTGCCTGCAGCTCTATTGGTCTCTATGGGGTGGCTATGGGGTGTCTATGGGGTATCTATGGGTCTCTATGGGGTCACTCACCCTGGCCTGCATTAGCGCCTCCTGTGCCTGCAGTTCCTGCGCTGCCACAGCCGGACCCTTCAGTGCTGAGCTGCTGAACCGGAACTGCACCCCATAATATCCCATAATATTATAACATCCCATAATATTATATCCCATAATAGCACCCCATAACATCCCATAATAGCACCCCATAACCCCCACCCCATAAGCTGACCCCATAAAGCCCCCTTAACCCCATAACCCCCCTTAACCCCATAAACCCCCACCCCATAAGCTGCCCCATAAGTCCCTTTAACCCCATAACCCCCTTTAACCCCATAAGCTGCCCCATAAGTCCCTTTAACCCCATAACCCCCTTTAACCCCATAAGCTGCCCCATAACCCCCTTTACCCTTATAACCCCCTTTAACCCCATAAGCTGCCCCATATCCCCCCTTAACCACATAAGCTGATAACCCCATAACCCCCTTTAGCCCCATAACCCCTCTTAACCCCATAAACCCCCACCCCATAAGCTGCCCCGTAAGTCCCTTTAACCCCATAACCCCCTTTAACCCCATAAGCTGCCCCATAAGTCCCCTTAACCACATAAGATGATAACCCCATAACCCCCTTTAACCCCATAACCCCATAAGCTGCCCCATCAGTCCCTTTAACCCCATAACCCCCCTTTAACCCCATACCCCCCCCCACCCCATAAGCTGCCCCATAAGCTGATAACCCCATAACCCCCTTTAGCCCCATAACCCCCCCCACCCCATAAGCTGCCCCATAAGCTGATAACCCCATAACCCCCTTTAGCCCCATAACCCCCCTTAACCCCATAAACTGCTCCTTAACCCCATAACCCCCCCCACCCCATAAGCTGCCCCATAAGCTGATAATCCCATAACCCCCCCTTAACCCCATAACCCCCCTTTAATCCCATAAGCTGCCCCATAACCCCCCCACCCCATAAGCTGCCCCATAACCCCATAACCCCCCCCACCCCATAACCCCCCTTAACCCCATAAGACCCTTAACCCTATAACCCCCCTTAACCCCATAACCCCCCTTAACCCCATAACCCCCACCCCATAACCCCCCTTAGCCCCATAAGACCCTTAACCCCATAACCCCTCTTAACCCCATAACCCCCCCACCCCATAACCCCCCTTAACCCCATAACCCCACCCCCACCCCATAAGCTGACCCCATAACCCCCCTTAACCCCATAACCCCCCCCACCCCATAACCCCATAACCCCCACATCCCATAAGCTGACCCCATAACCCCCCTTAACCCCATAACCCCCCCCACCCCATAAGCTGACCCCATAAGCCCCCCTTAACCCCATACCCACCCCACCCCATAAGCTGATAACCCCATAACCCCCCATCTCACAAGCTGATAACCCCATAAGCTGCCCCATAACCCCACAATCTGCCCCATAACCCCATAACCCTATAACCCCATAACCCTATAACACCCCATAACCCCATAACCCTATAACCCCATAACCCCCCATCTCACAAGCTGATAACCCCATAAGCTGCCCCATAACCCCACAATCTGCCCCATAACCCCATAACCCTATAACCCCATAACCCTATAACACCCCATAACCCCATAACCCCATAACCCTATAACACCCCATAACCCCATAACCCTATAACCCTATAACCCCATAACCCCATAAGCTGCCCCATAACCCCATAAGCTGCCCCATAACCCCATAAGCTGCCCCATAACCCCATAACCCCATAAGCTGCCCCATAACCCCATAAGCTGCCCCATAACCCCATAGTACCGGCAGCATCATGGCGGTGCCGGGGGGTCCTGGGGTCCCATCAGAGCCGGGCAGACCAGGGCGACCGGGGGGACCCTATAGGGTCAATAGGGTCAATAGGGTCATTATAGGGTCAATAGGGTCAATATAGGGTCAATAGGATCAATATAGGGTCAATAGGGTCGTAATAGGATCAATATAGGGTCAATAGGGTCATTATAGGATCAATATAGGGTCAATAGGATCAATATAGGGTCATTATGGGATCAATAGGGTAATTATAAGGTCATTATAGGGTCAATAGGGTCCTTATAGGGTCACTATGGGATCAATATAGGGTCAATAGGATCAATATAGGGTCATTATAGGGTCATTATAGGGTCAATAGGATCAATATAGGGTCAATATGGGATCAATATAGGGTCATTATAGGGTCAATATAGGGTCAATAGGATCAATATAGGGTCAATAGGGTCAATATAGGGTCAATAGGATCAATATAGGGTCAATAGGGTCATTATAGGGTCAATAGGGTCAATATAGGGGAAATAGGATCATTATAGGGTCATTATAGGGTCAATATAGGGTCAATACAGGGTCAATAGGATCAATATAGGGTCAATAGGGTCAATATAGGGTCAATAGGGTCATTATAGGGTCAATATAGGGTCAATAGGATCAATATAGGGTTAATAGGATCATTATAGGATCAATATAGGATCAATATAGGGTCAATAGGGTCAATATAGGGTCAGTAGGATCAATATAGGGTCATTATAGGGTCATTATAGGGTCAATAGGATCAATATAGGGTCAATAGGATCAATATAGGGTCAATAGGGTCAATATAGGGTCTATAGGATCAATATAGGGTCTATAGGATCAATATAGGGTCATTATAGGGTCAATATAGGGTCAATAGGATCAATATAGGGTCAATAGGGTCAATAGGATCAATATAGGGTCATTATAGGGTCAATAGGATCATTATAGAGTCAATAGGATCAATATAGGGTCATTATAGGGTCAATAGGGTCATTATAGTGTCATTATAGGGTCAATATAGGGTCATTATGGGGTCAATAGGGTCCTTATAGGGTCACTATGGGGTCACTATAGGGTCACTATAGGGTCAATAGGGTCAATAGGGGCATTATAGGGTCAATAGGATCAATATAGGGTCAATAGGATCATTATAGGGTCTATAGGGTCGTTATAGGATGGCTATGGGGTCGTTATGGGGTTGTTATGGGGTCGTTATAGGGTTGATATAGGGTGGCTATAGGGTCGTTATAGGGTGGCTATGGGGTCGTTATAGGGTCACTATGAGGTCCCTATAGGGTCAATATAGGGTCGTTATAGGGTGTCTATGGGGTGACTCACCCTCTCTCCGGGGTCTCCTGGTGCTCCTGGTGGTCCCTGAGCCCCTGGGGGTCCCGAAATCCCCTATAGGGTCGGGGGGGGGACACCATAAGGGGGGGTCCCTTATGGGGTCCCTTATAGGGTCACTTATAGGGTCACTTATAGGGTCACTTATAGGGTGACTTATGGGGTCAGTTATAGGGTCACTTATAGGGTCACTTATAGGGTCAGTTATAGGGTCACTTATAGGGTCAGTTATAGGGTCACTTATAGGGTCACTTATAGGGTCCCTTATAGGGTCAGTTATGGGGTCAGTTATAGGGTCAGTTATAGGGTCAGTTATAGGGTCCCTTATAGGGTCACTTATAGGGTCCCTTATAGGGTCTGTTATAGGGTCCCTTATAGGGTCAGTTATAGGGTCACTTTTAGGGTCAGTTATAGGGTCCCTTATAGGGTCAGTTATGGGGTCAGTTATAGGGTCACTTATAGGGTCCCTTATAGGGTCAGTTATAGGGTCAGTTATAGGGTCACTTATGGGGTGACTCACAGCCGGGCCTTCGGGGCCTGCGGGACCCTCAACCAACATGGCCTGTAGGGGGAGATAAGAATGGGGTTAATAGGGGATTTGGGGTCATTTAGGGGGGATTTGGGGTCGGATTATGGGGTCAATGGTGGGTTTGGGTTCTTTTGGGGTCGGATTTGGGGTCAATGGGGGATTTGGGGTCGGATTTGGGGGGAATATGGGGTCAATGGGGTGGATTTGGGGTCATTTGGGGGGATTTGGGGTTAATGGGAGGATTATGGGGTCAATGGGGGATTATGGGGTCAATGGAGGATTTGGGGTCTTTTGGGGTTGGATTTGGGGTCATTTAGGGGGGATTTGGGGTTTTTTGGGGTCAATGGGGGATTTGGGGTCATTTAGGGGGAATTTAGGGTTAATGGGAGGATTATGGGGTTAATAGGGGATTTGGGGTCAATGGGGGATTATGGGGTCAATAGGGGATTTGGGGTCAATGGGATTTGGGGTCAATGGGGGATTTGGGGTCAATGGGATTTGGGGTCAATGGGGGATTATGGGGTCAATGGGGGATTTGGGGTCAATGGGGGATTTGGGGTCATTTAGGGGGGATTTGGGGTCGGATTTGGGGTCATTTGGGGTCTTTTTTGGTCAGTGGGGGATTTGGGGTCGGATTATGGGGTCAATGAGGGATTTGGGGTCTTTTTGGGGTCATTTGGGGGGATTTGGGGTCTTTTGGGGTCATTTGGGGGGATTTGGGGTCGTATTATGGGGTCAATGGGGGGGATTGGGGGTCAGATATGGGGTCATTTGGGGTCTTTTGGGGTCATTTAGGGGGGATTTGGGGTCATATGGGGTCAATGGGGGATTTGGGGTCGGATTTGGGGTCATTTGGGGGGATTGGGGTCTTTTGGGGGGGATTTGGGGGTCAATGGGGGGATTTGGGGTGGGATTTGGGGTCTTTTGGGGTCAATGGGGGGATTTAGGGTCAGATTTGGGGTCTTTTGGGGTCAATGGGGGGATTTGGGGACAGATTTGGGGTCATTTGGGGTCTTCTGGGGTGATTTTTGGGTTGATTTGGGGTGATTTTGGGTTCTTTTGGGGTCAATGGGGGGATTTGGGGTCATTTTGGGGTGATTTTGGGGTGATTTGGGCTGATTTTGGGGTCATTTACGGGTTCGATGGCGGCCGCTTCTCCTTTGTCTCCTTTCAGGCCTCGAACCTGGTGGGTGGGGGGGGGGGGGTTCGTTAATTAAGCCTTAATTAAGCCCCATTTCTATAGGGGACCCCCCCCATTCTATACATCCCCCCTATAGGAGCCCCCCTATCCTATAGCGGACCCCTCCCTTCTATAGGGGACCCCTCCCCCCCCTATAGATCCTATAGGAGCCCCCCCATCCTATAGAGACCCCCCCCTGTTCTATAGGGGACCCCCCCCACCCTATACACCCTATACCCCCCCCTATAGGAGCCCCCACATCCTGTAGAGACCTCCCCCCTTCTATAGGGACCCCCCCCACCCTATACACCCTATACCCCCCCCCATAGGAGCCCCCCTATCCTATAGGGGACCCCTTCCCCCCCATAGCTCCTATAGGAGCCCCCCCATCCTATAGAGACCCCCCCCTTCTATAGGGACCCCCCCCATAGCTCCTATAGGAGCCCCCCCTTCTATAGGGGACCCCACCCCATTCTATACCTCCCCCCTATAGGAGCCCCCCCATCCTATAGGGGATCACCCCTTCTATAGGGGACCCCCCCAATCTCCTATAGCCCCCCCCCATAGGGGCCCCCTTATCCTATAGAGACCCCCCCCCTTCTATAGGGGACCCCCCCAATATCCTATAGCCCCCCTCCCACGCCCCCCATAGGGGCCCCCTTATCCTATAGAGACACCCCCCCCCTTCTATAGGGGACCCCTCCCCCCCATAGCTCCTATAGGAGCCCCCCTGTTCTATAGGGGACCCCCCCACCCTATACATCCTATACCCCCCCCATAGGAGCACACACCGGTCCTATAGGATCCCCTCTATCCTATAGAGATATAGGGGACCCCCCCCACACCCTATACATCCTATACCCCCCCCATAGGAGCCCCCCATCCTATAGGGGACCCCCCTCTATAGGGGACCCCCCCCCACCCTATACACCCTATACCCCCCCTATGGGAGCACACACCGGTCCGTGTCTCACAGCCGCCATGTCGCTCTGTGGCCGCTGGGGGGCGCAGCGGCGCCGAGGGAACGGACAGCGCCCCCTAGCGGAACGGAGGTCTGACCACAGCGACAGCTCCTGGATTGAGCCCTATGGGGACAGGGACATATAGGGACATATGGGGACATATGGGGACATATAGGGACATATAGGGACATATAGAGACAGATAGGGACATATAGGGACAGATAGGGACAGATAGGGATACACAGGGACATATAGGGACACATAGGGACATATAGGGACATATAGGGACACATAGGGACACATAGAGACACATAGAGACCCCATAGAGACCCCATAGAGACCCATAGGGACCCATAGGGACCCACAGAGACCCCATAGGGACACATAGGGACACATAGAGACACATAGAGACCCCATAGAGACCCATAGAGACACATAGAGACACACAGAGACCCATAGAGACCCATAGAGACCCCATAGAGACCCATAGAGACCCATAGGGACCCATAGAGACCCATAGAGACACATAGGGACACATAGAGACCCCATAGAAACCCAGAGTGCCCCATAGAAACCCATAGACCCCCCCACAGCCCCATAGACCCCCCCATACCCATATCCCCCCCCCATACCCCATAGACCTCCCTCAGCCCCATAGAACCCCATAGAGCCCCCAAGCCCCATATACCCCCTCAGCCCTAGAACCCCCCCAGCCCCATAGAACCCCATAGACCCCCTCAGCCCCATAGAACCCCATAGCCCCCCCCAGCCCCATAGAACCCCATAGCCCCCCCATATCCCCCCCCAGCCCCATAGCCCCCCCATACCCCATATCCCCCCCCAGCCCCATAGCCCCCCCATACCCCATATCCCCCCCCAGCCCCATAGCCCCCCCATACCCCATATCCCCCCCCAGCCCCATAGACCCTCCCCAGCCCCATAGAACCCCATAGACCCCCCTCAGCCCCACAGACCCCCCCCAGCCCCATAGAACCCCATAGACCCCCCTCAACCCCACATCCCCCCCAGCCCCATAGAACCCCATATCCCCACCCAGCCCCATAGCCCCCCAGCCCCATAGAACCCCATATCCCCACCCAGCCCCATAGCCCCCCAGCCCCATAGAACCCCATAGCCCCCCCATACCCCATATCCCCCCCCAGCCCCATAGAACCCCATAGCCCCCCCATACCCCATATCCCCCCCCAGCCCCATAGAACCCCATATCCCCACCCAGCCCCATATCCCCCCCCAGCCCCATAGAACCCCATAGCCCCCCCATACCCCATAGGCCCCATACCCGAAATCCCCCCCCAGCCCCATAGAACCCCATAGCCCCCCCTTAGCCCATATACCCCCCAGCCCCATATCCCCCTCCAGCCCCATAGAACCCCATATCCCCACCCAGCCCCATAGCCCCCCAGCCCCATAGAACCCCATAGACCCCCCTCAACCCCATATCCCCCCCCAGCCCCATAGAACCCCATATCCCCCCCCAGCCCCATAGAACCCCATAGCCCCCCCATACCCCATAGGCCCCATACCCGAAATCCCCCCCCAGCCCCATAGAACCCCATATCCCCACCCAGCCCCATAGAACCCCCTCAACCCCATATCCCCCCCCAACCCCATAGAACCCCATATCCCCCCCCAGCCCCATAGAACCCCATAGACACCCCTCAACCCCATAGAACCCCCCAGCCCCATAGAACCCCATATCCCATATCCCCCCCCAGCCCCATAGACCCCCCCAGCCCCATAGAACCCCATATCCCCACCCAGCCCCATAGCCCCCCAGCCCCATAGAACCCCATAGAACCCCATAGACCCCATATCCCCCTCCAGCCCCATAGAACCCCATATCCCCCCCCAGCCCCATAGAACCCCATATCCCCCCCCAGCCCCATAGAACCCCACATCCCCCCCCAGCCCCATAGAACCCCATAGCCCCACCCAGCCCCATAGCCCCCCAGCCCCATAGAACCCCATAGACCCCATACCCGAAATCCCCCCCCTTGTGGCTTCCCGATCCCGATGAGCCCTTTGGGGTGGGGGCGGCCGAGGAGGTTGAATAGGATCCGTGGGGCGGCTGTGGGGCGAGACCCCATAGGGCGACAGTCCACGTGTAGGGTCAGCAGGGAACCACGCAGGGACAGCAGCACCCAGTGCCACCTATGGGGTGCAATGGGGTCAATAGGGGGTTATGGGGTCTCTATGGGGTTATGGGGTCACTATGGGGTGACTATGGGGTTATGGGGTCTCTATGGGGTGACTATGGGGTTATGGGGTCACTATGGGGTGACTATGGGGTTATGGGGTCTCTATGGAGTCCTTATGGGGTCCTATAGGGGCAACATAGGGTCCTTATGGGGTTATGGGGTCCTTATGGGGTCTCTATGGGGTCCTTATGGGGTCCTATAGGGGCAATATAGGGTCCTTATGGGGTCCTTAGGGGGTCACTATGGGGTCCTTATGGGGTTATGGGGTCTCTATGGGGTGACTATGGGGTTATGGGGGCACTATGGGGTTATGGGGTCACTATGGGGTCACTTATGGGGTTATGGGGTCACTATGGGGTTATGGGGTCTCTATCGGGTCCTTATGGGGTTATGGGGTCTCTATGGGGTGACTATGGGGTTATGGGGTCTCTATGGGGTCCTTATGGGGTTATGGGGTCCTACAGGGGCAATATAGGGTCCTTATGGGGTCACTATGGGGTCCTTATGGGTTTATGGGGTCTCTATGGGGTCTCTATGGGGTCCCTATGGGGTTATGGGGTCACTATGGGGTCCTTATGGGGTCCTATAGGGGCAATATATGGTCCTTATGGGGTTATGGGGTCACTACAGGATTATGGGGTCACTATGGGGACACTATGGGGTCCTTATGGGGTTATGGGGTCTCTATGGAGTCCTTATGGGGTCCTATAGGGGCAATATAGGGTCCTTATGGGGTTATGGGGCCACTATGGGGTTATGGGGGCACTGTGGGGCGAGACCCCATAGGGCGACAGTCCACGTGTAGGGTCAGCAGGGAACCACGCAGGGACAGCAGCACCCAGTGCCACCTATGGGGTGCAATGGGGTCAATAGGGGGTTATGGGGGCACTATGGGGTTATGGGGTCTCTATGGGGTGACTATGGGGTTATGGGGTCTCTACGGGGTCTTTATGGGGTTATGGGGTCTCTATGGGGTCCTTATGGGGTTATGGGGTCTCTATGGGGTGACTATGGGGTTATGGGGTCTCTATGGGGTTATGGGATCACTATGGGGTTATGGGGGCACTATGGGGTCACTTATGGGGTTATGGGGTCTCTATGGGGTTATGGGGGCACTATGGGGTCACTTATGGGGTTATGGGGGCACTATGGGGTTATGGGGTCTCTATGGGGTGACTATGGGGTTATGGGGGCACTATGGGGTTATGGGGTCTCTATGGGGTCTCTATGGGGTTATGGGGGCACTATGGGGTCACTTATGGGGTTATGGGGGCACTATGGGGTTATGGGGGCACTATGGGGTCCTTATGGGGTTATGGGGTCTCTATGGGGTGACTATGGGGTTATGGGGTCACTATGGGGTGACTATGGGGTTATGGGGTGACTATGGGGTTATGGGGTCTCTATGGGGTCTTTATGGGGTCCTATAGGGGCAATATAGGGTCCTTATGGGGCTATGGGGCCACTATGGGGTCCTTATGGGGTTATGGGGTCTCTATGGGGTCCTTATGGGGTCCTACAGGGGCAATATAGGGTCCTTATAGGGTTATGGGGTCACTATGGGGTTATGGGGGCACTGTGGGGCGAGACCCCATAGGGCGACAGTCCACGTGTAGGGTCAGCAGGGAACCACGCAGGGACAGCAGCACCCAGTGCCACCTATGGGGTGCAATGGGGTCAATAGGGGGTTATGGGGGCACTATGGGGTTATGGGGTCTCTATGGGGTGATTATGGGGTTATGGGGGCACTATGGGGTCACTTATGGGGTTATGGGGGCACTATGGGGTTATGGGGTCTCTATGGGGTGACTATGGGGTTATGGGGGCACTATGGGGTTATGGGGTCTCTATGGGGTGACTATGGGGTTATGGGGGCACTATGGGGTTATGGGGTCTTTATGGGGTGACTATGGGGTTATGGGGGCACTATGGGGTTATGGGGTCTCTATGGGGTCCTTATGGGGTTATGGGGTCTCTATGGGGTGACTATGGGGTTATGGGGGCACTATGGGGTTATGGGGTCTTTATGGGGTGACTATGGGGTTATGGGGGCACTTATGGGGTTATGGGGGCCCTATGGGGTTATAGGGTCTCTATGGGGTGACTATGGGGTTATGGGGTGACTATGGGGTTATGGGGTCACTATGGGGTGACTATGGGGTTATGGGGTGACTATGGGGTTATGGGGTCACTATGGGGTGACTATGGGGTTATGGGGTCACTATGGGGTTATGGGGTCACTATGGGGCACTATGGGGTTATGGGGGCACTATGGGGTTATGGGGTCTCTATGGGGTCCTTATGGGGTTATGGGGTCTCTATGGGGTGACTATGGGGTTATGGGGCACTATGGGGTTATGGGGGCACTATGGGGTCACTTATGGGGTTATGGGGGCACTATGGGGTTATGGGGTCACTATGGGGTGACTATGGGGTTATGGGGTGACTATGGGGTTATGGGGTCTCTATGGGGTCCTAATGGGGTCCTACAGGGGCAATATAGGGTCCTTATGGGGTTATGGGGTCCTTATGGGGTTATGGTGTCACTATGGGGTCTCTATGGGGTCCTTATGGGGTTATGGGGTCTCTATGGGGTCCTTATGGGGTTATGGGGTTTCCATGGGGTCCTTATGGGGTCCTATAGGGGCAATATAGGGTCCTTATGGGGTTATGGGGTCGCTATGGGGTTATGGGGTCCTTATGGGGTCACTATGGGGTCCTTATGGGGTTATGGGGTCTCTATGGGGTCTCTATGGGGTCCTTATGGGGTCCTACAAGGGCAATATAGGGTCCTTATGGGGTTATGGGGTCACTATGGGATTATGGGGTCCTTATGGGGTCACTATGGGGTCCTTATGGGGTTATGGGGTCTCTATGGGGTCTTTATGGGGTCCTACAGGGGCAATATAGGGTCCTTATGGGGTTATGGGGTCACTATGGGGTCACTATGGGGTCCTTATGGGGTTATGGGGTTTCCATGGGGTCCTTATGGGGTCCTATAGGGGCAATATAGGGTCCTTATGGGGTTATGGGGTCGCTATGTGGTTATGAGGTCCTTATGGGGTCACTATGGGGTCCTTATGGGGTTATGGGGTCTCTATGGGGTCCTAATGGGGTCCTACAGGGGCAATATAGGGTCCTTATGGGGTTATGGGGTCCTTATGGGGTTATGGGGTCACTATGGGGTCCTTATGGGGTTATGGGGTCACTATGGGGTCTCTATGGGGTCCTTATGGGGTTATGGGGTTTCCATGGGGTCCTTATGGGGTCCTACAGAGGCAATATAGGGTCCTTATGGGGTTATGGGGTCCTTATGGGGTCACTATGGGGTCCTTATGGGGTTATGGGGTCACTATGGGGTCTCTATGGGGTCCTTATGGGGTTATGGGTTCTCTATGGGGTCCTTATGGGGTCCTACAGGGGCAATATAGGGTCCTTATGGGGTTATGGGGTCCTTATGGGGTCACTATGGGGTCCTTATGGGGTTATGGGGTCTCTATGGGGTCCTTATGGGGTCCTATAGGGGTAATATAGGGTCCTTATGGGGTCACTATGGGGTCCTTATAGGGTCCTTGTGGGGCTACGGGGTCACTATGGGGGCACTATGGGGTTATGGGGGCACTATGGGGCTATGGGGTCCTTATGGGGTCACTATGGGGCTCTACAGGGCTCCATAGGGCTCTACAGGGTTCTATAGGGCTCAATGGGTCTCTATATGGGTTCTATGGGGCTCCATAGGGCTCTATGGGGCTCTATAGGGGATCTATAGGGTTCTATAGGGATCTATAGGGGATCTATAGGGGATCTATAGGGGACCTATAGGGATCTATAGGGTTCTATAGGGATCTATAGGGGATCTATAGGGCTCTATAGCGTTCTATAGGGATCTATAGGGGACCTATAGGGCTCTATAGTGACCTATAGGGGATCTATAGGGTTCTATAGGGGATCTATAGGGCTCTATAGGGTTCTACAGGGTTCTATAGGGCTCTATAGGGGATCTATAGGGCTCTATAGGGACCTATAGGGGATCTATAGGGTTCTACAGGGATCTATAGGGCTCTATAGGGTTCTACAGGGTTCTATAGGGCTCTATAGGGCTCTATAGGGGATCTATAGGGCTCTGTAGGGTTCTATAGGGGATCTATAGGGTTCTATAGGGATCTATAGGGCTCTGTAGGGTTCTAAAGGGCTCTACAGGGTTCTATAGGGCTCTATGGGGCTCTACAGGGCTCAATGGGTCTCTATAGGGGATCTATGGGGCTCTATAGGGGATCTATGGGGCTCTATAGGGGATCTATGGGGGATCTATAGGGTTCTAAAGGGCTTAATGGGTCTCTACAGGGGCTCTACAAGGATCTATAGGGTTCTATAGGGTTCTATAGGGATCTATAGGGGATCTATAGGGTTCTATAGGGCTCTATAGGGCTCTATAGGGGATCTATGGGGCTCTATAGGGGATCTATGGGGGATCTATAGGGTTCTAAAGGGCTTAATGGGTCTCTACAGGGGCTCTACAAGGATCTATAGGGTTCTATAGGGTTCTATAGGGATCTATAGGGATCTATAGGGGATCTATAGGGTTCTATAGGGCTCTATAGGGCTCTATAGGGGATCTATAGGGCTCTATAGGGACCTATAGGGGATCTATAGGGTTCTATAGGGGATCTATAGGTGATCTATAGGGCTCTATAGGGTTCTATAGGGTTCTATAGGGATCTATAGGGGATCTATAGGGCTCTATAGCGTTCTATAGGGATCTATAGGGGACCTATAGGGCTCTATAGGGTTCTATAGGGGATCTATAGGGTTCTATAGGTCCCACCCCATACCTTCCATCTGCGATGCGGACGTTGCTGAAGTGCAGGCGGTGCTGCCCTATAGGGCCGCCCCCATCACCATCATCATCCTCATCCTCACGCTCTGCCCCATAGATGAGGCTGAGAGATGTGGGGCTCACTCGGACCCACAAGTGCCGCCCCACGGCGCCATCCCGGACCCATAACAACGGGACCGAAGAACCGGGATCCAAACGGAGCAGAACCGACACCGCAAAACCCGAATGCAACGGCCCTATAGGGGGAGATGTGGGGCAGCACCCCATAGGGCACAGTGTTACAGCCCTATAGGGGGAGATGTGGGGCAGGGCACCCCATAGAGCACAGTGTTACAGCCCTATAGGGGGAGATGTGGGGCAGGGCACCCCATAGAGCACAGTGTTACAGCCCTATAGGGGGAGATGTGGGGCAGGGCACCCCATAGGGCACAGTGTTACAGCCCTATAGGGGGAGATGTGGGGCAGGGCACCCCATAGGGCACAGTGTTACAGCCCTATAGGGGGAGATGTGGGGCAGGGCACCCCATAGGGCACAGTGTTACAGCCCTATAGGGGGAGATGTGGGGCAGCACCCCATAGGGCACAGTGTTACAGCCCTATAGGGGGAGATGTGGGGCAGGGCGCCCCATAGAGCACAGTGTTACAGCCCTATAGGGGGAGATGTGGGGCAGGGCACCCCATAGGGCACAGTGTTACAGCCCTATAGGGGGAGATGTGGGGCAGCACCCCATAGAGCACAGTGTTACAGCCCTATAGGGGGAGATGTGGGGCAGGGCACCCCATAGGGCACAGTGTTACAGCCCTATAGGGGGAGATGTGGGGCAGGGCACCCCATAGGGCACAGTGTTACAGCCCTATAGGGGGAGATGTGGGGCAGGGCACCCCATAGGGCACAGTGTTACAGCCCTATAGGGGGAGATGTGGGGCAGCACCCCATAGAGCACAGTGTTACAGCCCTATAGGGGGAGATGTGGGGCAGGGCACCCCATAGGGCACAGTGTTACAGCCCTATAGGGGGAGATGTGGGGCAGCACCCCATAGGGCACAGTGTTACAGCCCTATAGGGGGAGATGTGGGGCAGCACCCCATAGAGCACAGTGTTACAGCCCTATAGGGGGAGATGTGGGGCAGGGCGCCCCATAGGGCACAGTGTTACAGCCCTATAGGGGGAGATGTGGGGCAGGGCGCCCCATAGGGTACAGTGTTACAGCCCTATAGGGGGAGATGTGGGGCAGCACCCCATAGAGCACAGTGTTACAGCCCTATAGGGGGAGATGTGGGGCAGGGCACCCCATAGGGCACAGTGTTACAGCCCTATAGGGGGAGATGTGGGGCAGGGCACCCCATAGAGCACAGTGTTACAGCCCTATAGGGGGAGATGTGGGGCAGGGCACCCCATAGGGCACAGTGTTACAGCCCTATAGGGGGCGATATGGGGCAGGGCACCCCATAGGGCACAGTGTTACAGCCCTATAGGGGGAGATGTGGGGCAGGGCACCCCATAGGGCCCATTGTCACATCCCTGCCCCACACATCCCATATACCCACAGCCCTACAGGGGGCGATGTGGGGCAAGGCACCCCATAGGTTCCAGTATTACATCCCTGCCCCACACATCCCATAACCCCACACATCCCATATACCCTCAGCCCTATAGGGGGCGATATGGGGCAGCATCACCCCATAGGGCCCAGTATTACATCCCTGCCCCACACATCCCCATAACCCCACACATCCCATAACCCCACACATCCCATAACCCCACAGCCCTATGGGTTGCCATATAGGGCAGCCTGGCCCCATAGCGCCCCATTGTCACATCCCTGCCCCACACATCCCATATACCCACAGCCCTATGGGTTGCCATATAGGGCAGCCTGGCCCCATAGCGCCCCATAGCACCCCCTTACCTTGGAGGACCGTGGTGGTGGGGGCGCTAAGCCTCACATTGGGGTCGATGCCCCATATCCCCCCCAGCCCCATAGACTCCCATAGACCCCCCCAGCCCCATAGACTCCCATAGACCCCCCTCAACCCCATATCCTGGCCCCATAGAACCCCATAGACCCCCCTCAACCCCATATCCTGGCCCCATAGCGCCCCCTTACCTTGGAGGACTGCCCCATAGCGCCCCCTTACCTTGGAGGACCGCCCCATAGCGCCCCCTTACCTTGGAGGACCGTCGTGGTGGGTCCTCAGCCCCATAGAACCCCATAGAACCCCCCCCAGCCCCATAGACTCCCATAGACCCCTCCCAGCCCCATAGACTCCCATAGACCCCCCTCAACCCCATATCCTGGCCCCATAGAACCCCATAGACCCCCCTCAACCCCATATCCTGGCCCCATAGAACCCCACAGACCCCCCTCAACCCCATATCCTGGCCCCATAGAACCCCATAGACCCCCCTCAACCCCATATCCTGGCCCCATAGAACCCCATAGACCCCCCTCAACCCCATATCCTGGCCCCATAGAACCCCATAGACCCCCCTCAACCCCATATCCTGGCCCCATAGAACCCCATAGACCCCCCTCAACCCCATATCCTGGCCCCATAGCGCCCCATAGCGCCCCCTTACCTTGGAGGACCGCCCCATAGCGCCCCCTTACCTTGGAGGACCGTCGTGGTGGGTCCTCAGCCCCATAGAACCCCATAGAACCCCCCCAGCCCCATAGACTCCCATATCCCCCCCAGCCCCATAGACTCCAATAGACCCCCCTCAACCCCATATCCTGGCCCCATAGAACCCCACAGACCCCCCTCAACCCCATATCCTGGCCCCATAGAACCCCATAGACCCCCCTCAACCCCATATCCTGGCCCCATAGAACCCCATAGACCCCCCCTCAACCCCATATCCTGGCCCCATAGAACTCCACAGACCCCCCTCAACCCCATATCCTGGCCCCATAGAACCCCATAGACCCCCCTCAACCCCATATCCTGGCCCCATAGAACCCCATAGACCCCCCTCAACCCCATATCCTGGCCACATAGAACCCCATAGACCCCCCTCAACCCCATATCCTGGCCCCATAGAACCCCATAGACCTCCCTCAACCCCATATCCTGGCCCCATAGAACCCCATAGAGCCCCCTCAACCCCATATCCTGGCCCCATAGAACCCCATAGACCCCCCTCAACCCCATATCCTGGCCCCATAGAACCCCATAGACCCCCCTCAACCCCATATCCTGGCCCCATAGACTCCCATAGACCCCCCTCAACCCCATATCCTGGCCCCATAGAACCCCACAGACCCCCCTCAACCCCATATCCTGGCCCCATAGAACCCCATAGACCCCCCTCAACCCCATATCCTGGCCCCATAGAACCCCATAGACCCCCCTCAACCCCATATCCTGGCCCCATAGAACCCCATAGAACCCCCCTCAACCCCATATCCTGGCCCCATAGAACCCCATAGACCCCCCTCAACCCCATATCCTGGCCCCATAGAACCCCATAGACCGCCCTCAACCCCATATCCTGGCCCCATAGAACCCCATAGACCCCCCTCAACCCCATATCCTGGCCCCATAGAACCCCATAGACCCCCCTCAACCCCATATCCTGGACCCATAGAACCCCATAGACCCCCCTCAACCCCATATCCTGGCCCCATAGAACCCCATAGACCCCCCTCAACCCCATATCCTGGCCCCATAGAACTCCATAGACCCCCCTCAACCCCATATCCTGGCCCCATAGAACCCCATAGACCCCCCCCTCAACCCCATATCCTGGCCCCATAGAACCCCATAGACCCCCCTCAACCCCATATCCTGGCCCCATAGAACCCCATAGACCCCCCTCAACCCCATATCCTGGCCCCATAGAACCCCATAGACCCCCCTCAACCCCATATCCTGGCCCCATAGCGCCCCCTTACCTTGGAGGACTGCCCCATAGCGCCCCCTTACTTTGGAGGACTGCCCCATAGCGCCCCCTTACCTTGGAGGACCGTCGTGGTGGGTCCTCAGCCCCATAGAACCCCATAGAAGCCCCCAGCCCCATAGAACCCCCCCAGCCCCATAGACTCCCATAGACCCCTCCCAGCCCCATAGACTCCCATAGACCCCCCCTCAACCCCATATCCTGGCCCCATAGAACCCCATAGACCCCCCTCAACCCCATATCCTGGCCCCATAGAACCCCATAGACCCCCCTCAACCCCATATCCTGGCCCCATAGAACCCCATAGACCCCCCTCAACCCCATATCCTGGCCCCATAGAACCCCATAGACCCCCCTCAACCCCATATCCTGGCCCCATAGAACTCCATAGACCCCCCTCAACCCCATATCCTGGCCCCATAGAACCCCATAGACCCCCCTCAACCCCATATCCTGGCCCCATAGAACCCCATAGACCCCCCTCAACCCCATATCCTGGCCCCATAGAACCCCATAGACCCCCCTCAACCCCATATCCTGGCCCCATAGCGCCCCCTTACCTTGGAGGACTGCCCCATAGCGCCCCCTTACCTTGGAGGACCGCCCCATAGCGCCCCCTTACCTTGGAGGACCGTCGTGGTGGGTCCTCAGCCCCATAGAAACCCATAGAACCTCCCGAGCCCCATAGAACCCCATATCCCCCCCAGCCCCATAGACTCCAATAGACCCCCCTCAACCCCATATCCTGGCCCCATAGAACCCCATAGACCCCCCTCAACCCCATATCCTGGCCCCATAGAACCCCATAGACCCCCCTCAACCCCATATCCTGGCCCCATAGACTCCCATAGACCCCCCTCAACCCCATAT
Source organism: Coturnix japonica (assembly GCF_054131305.1). Classification (NCBI taxonomy): domain Eukaryota; kingdom Metazoa; phylum Chordata; class Aves; order Galliformes; family Phasianidae; genus Coturnix; species Coturnix japonica. Next base: position 31,304 of record NW_028189055.1, on the reverse strand, counting down.
CCTGGCCCCATAGCGCCCCATAGCGCCCCCTTACCTTGGAGGACCGTCCTTGTGGGGGCGCTGAGCTTCGCTTTGGGGTCGATGCTGAAGGCGCTGTCGCTATGGGGGCAGACGCCGGGGGTCGCCGTCACCCCCAGGGGGCGCTCGTGAGCACCCACCGCCCACAGCACGTCCATAGGGGGCGCTATGGGGGACACACACAGTCACTATGGGGTTTATGGGGCTTTGGGGTCATATATGGGGTAATATGGGGGGTTATAGGGTGTTATAGGGGGCTATGGGGTCATATATGGGGGTCTATGGGGTCATATATGGGACGCTATGCAGGTCTATGGGGCGCTATGGGGGGCTATGACATGATATATGGGGGGCTATGGGGTGTTATAGGGTATTATAGGGGGCTATGGGGTGATATATATGCGATGCTATGGGGGTTTATGGGGCACTATGGGGGGCTATGAGGTGATATATGGGGGGCTATGGGGTGTTATAGGGCATTATAGGGGGCTATGGGGTCATATATGGGGGGCTATGGGGCTCTATGAGGGGCTATGGGGTCATATATGGGGGGCTATGGGGCTCTATGAGGGGTTATGGGGTCATATATGGGGGAATATGGGGGGTTATAGGGGGCTATGGGGTCATATATGGGGTAATAGGGGGGGTTATAGGGGGCTATGGGGTCATATATGGGGTAATAGGGGGGGTCATAGGGGGCTATGGGGTCATATATGGGGGAATATGGGGGGCTATGGGGTGTTATAAGGGGCTATGGGGTCATATATGGGGTAATAGGGGGGGTTATAGGGGGCTATGGGGTCATATATGGGGTAATATGGGGGGTTATGGGGTGTTATAAGGGGCTATGGGGTCATATATGAGGGGCTACGGGGCACTATGGGGTCATATATGTGGGGCTATGGGGCTCTATGAGGGGCTATGGGGTCATATATGGGGTAATTGGGGGGCCATGGGGTGTTATAGGGGGCTATGGGGTCATATATGGGGGAATATGGGGGGTTATAGGGGGCTATGGGGTCATATATGGGGGAATATGGGGGGCTATGGGGTGTTATAAGGGGCTATGGGGTCATATATGGGGGTCTATGGGGTCATATATGGGACGCTATGCAGGTCTATGGGGCGCTATGGGGGGCTATGACATGATATATGGGGGGCTATGGGGTGTTATAGGGTATTATAGGGGGCTATGGGGGGCTATGGGGTGATATATATGGGATGCTATGGGGGTTTATGGGGCACTATGGGGGGCTATGAGGTGATATATGGGGGGCTATGGGGTGTTATAGGGCATTATAGGGGGCTATGGGGTCATATATGGGGGGCTATGGGGCTCTATGAGGGGCTATGGGGTCATATATGGGGGGCTATGGGGCTCTATGAGGGGCTATGGGGTCATATATGGGGGGCTATGGGGCTCTATGAGGGGTTATGGGGTCATATATGGGGGAATATGGGGGGTTATAGGGGGCTATGGGGTCATATATGGGGTAATAGGGGGGGTTATAGGGGGCTATGGGGTCATATATGGGGTAATAGGGGGGGTTATAGGGGGCTATGGGGTCATATATGGGGGGCTATGGGGGGTTATAGGGTGTTATAGGGGGCTATGGGGTCATATATGGGGGTCTATGGGGTCATATATGGGACGCTATGCAGGTCTATGGGGCGCTATGGGGGGCTATGACATGATATATGGGGGGCTATGGGGTGTTATAGGGTATTATAGGGGGCTATGGGGGGCTATGGGGTGATATATATGGGATGCTATGGGGGTTTATGGGGCACTATGGGGGGCTATGAGGTGATATATGGGGGGCTATGGGGTGTTATAGGGCATTATAGGGGGCTATGGGGTGATATATGGGGGGCTATGGGGCTCTATGAGGGGCTATGGGGTCATATATGGGGTAATATGGGGTGCTATAGGGGGCTATGGGGTCATATATGGGGTAATAGGGGGGGTTATTGGGGGCTATGGGGTCATATATGGGGGAATATGGGGGGTTATAGGGTGTTATAGGGGGCTATGGGGTCATATATAGGGGCCTATGGGGGCTTTGGGGTCATATATGGGGGGTTATAGGGTGTTATAGGGGGCTATGGGGTCATATATAGGGGGCTATGGGGCACTATGGGGTCATATATGGGGGGCTATGGGGCTCTATGAGGGACTATGGGGTCATATATGGGGTAATATGGGGGGTTATGGGGTGTTATAGGGGGCTATGGGGTCATATATGGAGTAACATGGGGGGTTACAGGGCGTTATAGAGGGCTATGGGGTCATATTTGGGGGGCTATGGGGTGTTATAGGGGGCTATGGGGTCATATATGGGTGGCTATGGGAGGCTATGGGGCACTATGGGGTCATATATGGGGGGCTATGGGGCTCTATGAGGGGCTATGGGGTCATATATGGGGGAATATGGGGGGCTATGGGGTGTTATAAGGGGCTATGGGGTCATATATGGGGTAATAGGGGGGGTTATAGGGGGCTATGGGGTCATATATGGGGTAATATGGGGGGTTATGGGGTGTTATAAGGGGCTATGGGGTCATATATGAGGGGCTACGGGGCACTATGGGGTCATATATGTGGGGCTATGGGGCTCTATGAGGGGCTATGGGGTCATATATGGGGTAATTGGGGGGCCATGGGGTGTTATAGGGGGCTATGGGGTCATATATGGGGGAATATGGGGGGTTATAGGGGGCTATGGGGTCATATATGGGGGAATATGGGGGGTTATAGGGTGTTATAAGGGGCTATGGGGTCATATATGGGGGAATATGGGGGGTTATAGGGGGCTATGGGGTCATATATGGGGGAATATGGGGGGTTATAGGGGGCTATGGGGTCATATATGGGGGAATATGGGGGGTTATAGGGGGCTATGGGGTCATATATGGGGGAATATGGGGGGCTATGGGGTGTTATAAGGGGCTATGGGGTCATATATGGGGGTCTATGGGGTCATATATGGGACGCTATGCAGGTCTATGGGGCGCTATGGGGGGCTATGACATGATATATGGGGGGCTATGGGGTGTTATAGGGTATTACAGGGGGCTATGGGGGGCTATGGGGTGATATATATGGGATGCTATGGGGGTTTATGGGGCACTATGGGGGGCTATGAGGTGATATATGGGGGGCTATGGGGTGTTATAGGGCATTATAGGGGGCTATGGGGTCATATATGGGGGGCTATGGGGCTCTATGAGGGGCTATGGGGTCATATATGGGGTAATATGGGGGGTTATAGGGGGCTATGGGGTCACATATGGGGTAATAGGGGGGGTTATTGGGGGCTATGGGGTCATATATGGGGGAATATGGGGGGTTATAGGGGGTTATGGGGTCATATATGGGGTAATATGGGGGGTTATAGGGTGTTATAGGGGGCTATGGGGTCATATATGGGGGGCTATGGGGGGCTACGGGGCACTATGGGGTCATATATGGGGGGCTATGGGGCTCTATGAGGGGCTATGGGGTCATATATGGGTTAATATGGGGGATTATGGGGTGTTATAAGGGGCTATGGGGTCATATATGGGGGGCTATGGGGTCATATATGGGGTCTATGGGGGGCTATGGGGTGCTATGAGGGGCTATGGGGTCATATATGGGGTGCTATGAGGTGCTATGAGGGGCTATGGGGTCATATATGGGGGTCTATGGGGGGCTATGGGGTGCTATAAGGGGCTATGGGATCATATATGGGGGGCTATGGGGTGCTATAAGGGGCTATGGGATCATATATGGGGGGCTATGGGGGGTTATGGGGTGCTATAAGGGGCTATGGGGTCATATATGGGGGGCTATGGGGTGCTATGAGGGGCTATGGGGTGCTAGGGGGTCATATATGGGGAGCTATGGGGCTCTATGGGGCTCTATGTGGGGCTATGGGGTCATATATGGGATAATATGGGGAGCTATGGGGTGCTATGGGGGGCTATGGGGTCATATATGGGGTGCTATGGGGTGTTATGAGGGGCTATGGGGGTCTAGGGGGTCATATATGGGGTGCTATGGGGCTCTATAGGGCGCTATGGGGGCTATGGGGTGATATATGGGATGCTATGGGGGGCTATGGGGCTCTATAGGGTGCTATGGGGTGATATATGGGATGCTATGGGGGGCTATGGGGTGCTATGGGGTACTATGGTGTGATATATGGGTTGCTATGGGGGGCTATGGGGCTCTATAGGGCGCTATGGTGTGATATATGGGTTGCTATGGGGGGCTATGGGGCTCTATAGGGTGCTATGGGGTGATATATGGGATGCTATGGGGGGCTATGGGGCTCTATAGGGCGCTATGGGGTGATATATGGGATGCTATGGGGGGCTATGGGGCTCTATAGGGCGCTATGGGGTGATACATGGGATGCTATGGGGGTCTATGGGGTGCTATGGGGTGCTATGGGGTGATATATGGGTTGCTATGGGGGGCTATGGGGCTCTATAGGGTGCTATGGGGTGATATATGGGATGCTATAGAGGATATATAGGGGATATATAAGGGAGATATAGGGAATGTATAGGAAACACATAGGGGATATATAGGAAATGTATAGGGAACATATAAGGAACATATAGGGGATGTATAAAGAACACATAGGGGATATATAAGGGACATATAGGAAACATATAGAGGATGTATAGGGGATATATAGGCAACATATAGGGGATGTACAGGGGACTTGTCCCCTATGGGGCCAGGGGGTCCTGCTGGTCCCATAGATGAGCTCAGCTGCTCCCAGTATATCCCAGTATATCCCAGTATAGCCCAGTATATCCCATATATCCCAGTACATCCCATTATATCCCATATATCCCAGTACAACCCAGTATATCCCATATATCCCAGTATATCCCATATATCCCAGTATATCCCAATATATCCCAGTATATCCCATTATATCCCAGTATATCCCAGTACAGACCAATATATCCCAGAATATCCCAATATATCCCAGTATATCCCAGTTCTCCTCCCAGTCCATCCCGGTACTCCTCCTGGTCCATCCCATATATCCCATTATATCCCATTACATCCCAGTCCATCCCATATATCCCAGTTCATCCCAGTATATCCCAGTTCTCCATGTGGTCCCGGTGCTCCTCCCAGTCCATCCCAATACATCCCAATATAACCCATTATATCCCATATATCCCAGTCCATCCCAGTCCCCCCATGTGGTCCTGGTGCTCCTCCCAGTCCATCCCATTATATCCCAGTCCATCCCATTAAGGGCCACCATCCCATCCCAGTCTATCCCATTATACCCCATATATCCCCTATATCCCAGTCCATCCCATATATCCCATATATCCCAATATACCCCATATATCCCATAATATCCCAGAATATCCCATATACCCCATTATATCCCATATATCCCGTTATATCCCAGTCTATCCTATCCCAATCCATCCCATATATCCCATATACCCCATATATCCCATATATTCCATTATATCCCATTATATCCCATATACCCCATTCTATCCCCATATATCCTATTATATCCCCTATATCCCATTATATCCCCATATATCCCCTATATCCCCATATACCCCATATATCCCCTATATCCCATTATATCCCCATATATCCCCTATATCCCCATATACCCCATATATCCCCTATATCCCATTATATCCCCATATATCCCCTATATCCCCATATACCCCATATATCCCCTATATCCCATTATACCCATATATTCCCTATACCCCATATATCCCCTATATCCCCTATACCCCATATATCCCATATATCCCCTATATCCCCTATACCCACTATATCCCCTATATCCCATTATATCCCCCTATATCCCCTATACCCACTATATCCCCTATATCCCATTATACCCCATATACCCCATACATCCCATTATATCCCCTATATCCCATATACCCCATATATCCCCTATATCCCCATATACCCCCTATATCCCCTATATCCCCTATACCCCCTATATCCCATTATATCCCCTATAATATCCCCTATAATATCCCCTATACCCCCTATACCCCCTATATCCCCTATAATATCCCCTATAACATCCCCTATAATACCCCCTATACCCCATATATCCCCTATATCCGCTATAATACCCCCTATATCCCCTATAATACCCCCTATATCCCCTATAATACCCCCTATATCCCCTATAACATCCCCTATATCCCCTATACCCCCTATATCCCCTATACCCCCTATAATATCCCCCTATATCCCCTATAACATCCCCTATATCCCCTATAATATCCCCTATAATATCCCCTATACCCCCTATATCCCCTATAATACCCCCTATGCCCCCTATAATACCCCCTATAATATCCCCTATAATACCCCCTATACCCCATATATCCCCTATATCCCATATACCCCCTATATCCCCTATAATACCCCCTATAATACCCCCTATACCCCATATATCCCCTATAATATCCCCTATAATATCCCCCTATACCCCCTATAATACCCCCTATATCCCCTATAATATCTCCTATACCCCCTATAATATCTCCTATACCCCCTATAATACCCCCTATAATACCCCCTATAATACCCCCTATAATATCCCCTATAATACCCCCTATATCCCCTATAACACCCCCTATAATACCCCCTATACCCCCTATAATACCCCCTATACCCCCTATATCCCCTATACCCCCTATATCCCCTATAATACCCCCTATATCCCCTATAACATCCCCTATATCCCCTATACCCCCTATAACATCCCCTATAATACCCCCTATACCCCCTATAATATCCCCTATACCCCCTATATCCCCTATAATATCCCCTATAATATCTCCTATAATATCCCCTAACCCCCTATACCCCCTATATCCCCTATAATATCCCCTATACCCCCTATATCCCCTATAACATCCCCTATACCCCCTATATCCCCTATAACATCCCCTATACCCCCTATACCCCCTATAATACCCCCTATACCCCATATATCCCCTATAATATCCCCTATATCCCCTATAATACCCCCTATATCCCCTATAATATCCCCTATATCCCCTATAATACCCCCTATAATATCCCCTATATCCCCTATAATATCCCCTATATCCCCTATAACATCCCCTATACCCTCTATAACACCCCCTATAATACCCCCTATATACCCTATAATATCCCCTATAATACCCCCTATATCCCCTATACCCCCTATAATACCCCCTATACCCCATATATCCCCTATAATACCCCCTATACCCCCTATATCCCCTATAACATCCCCTATAATACCCCCTATACCCCATATACCCCCTATAATACCCCCTATAACATCCCCTATAATACCCCCTATATCCCCTATACCCCCTATAATACCCCCTATACCCCCTATAATACCCCCTATATCCCCTATAACATCCCCTATAATACCCCCTATACCCCCTATAATATCCCCTATACCCCCTATACCCCCTATATCCCCTATAATACCCCCTATATCCCCTATAACATCCCCTATAATACCCCCTATACCCCATATACCCCCTATAATACCCCCTATAACATCCCCTATAATACCCCCTATATCCCCTATACCCCCCATAATACCCCCTATACCCCCTATAATACCCCCTATACCCCCTATAATATCCCCTATACCCCCTATATCGCCTATAATACCCCCTATATCCCCTATACCCCCTATAACATCCCCTATAATATCCCCTATATCCCCTATAATACCCCCTATATCCCCTATAATATACCCTATACCCCCTATAATATCCCCTATATCCCCTATAATATCCCCTATATCCCATATACCCCCTATATCACCTATATCCCCTATAATACCCCCTATATCCCCTATAATATCCCCTATACCCCCTATAATATCCCCTATATCCCATATACCCCCTATATCACCTATATCCCCTATAATATCCCCTATATCCCCTATAACATCCCCTATATCCCCTATAACATCCCCTATACCCCCTATATCCCCTATAACATCCCCTATAATACCCCCTATATCCCCTATAACATCCCCTATAATACCCCCTATACCCCCTATAACACCCCCTATAACACCCCCATAACACCCCCTATATCCCCTATAATATCCCCTATACCCCCTATATCCCCTATAATACCCCCTATATCCCCTATAACATCCCCTATATCCCCTATAATATCCCCTATACCCCCTATATCCCCTATAATATCCCCTATACCTCCTATATCCCCTATAATATCCCCTATAATACCCCCTATATCTCCTATACCCCCTATATCCCCTATAATACCCCCTATAATATCCCCTATAACACCCCCTATACTACCCCTATAACACCCCATTACCTCGCTGGCTGAGTGCAGCGCTCAGTGACGCTACGAGCAGGGCGCTCAGTGCCGCTCTATGTCGCGACATCGCCCCGATATCGCGATATGGGACCCCGATATCGCGATACACGCGACACCGCGTCCCGCTCCGCCACCGCCCGCCGCCCTAATGCGGCTCCGACACCGACCGCCCCATAGATCCCATAGATCCGCCCCATAGATCCGCCCCTGCCCCATAGATCCGCCCCATAGACCAGCCCCATAGATCCGCCCCTGCCCTATAGATCCGCCCCTGCCCCATAGATCAGCCCCTGCCCCATAGATCAGCCCCATAGATCCGCCCCTGCCCCATAGATCCGCCCCTGCCCCATAGATTAGTCTCTGCCCCATAGATCCACCCCATAGATCCGCCCCTGCCCCATAGATCAGTCCCTGCCCCATAGATCCGCCCTATAGATCAGCCCCATAGATCCGCCCCTGCCCCATAGATCCGCCCCATAGATCCGCCCCTGCCCCATAGATCCGCCCCTGCCCCATAGATCCGCCCCTGCCCCATAGATCTATCTCCGCCCCATAGATCCGCCCTATAGATCCGTAGATCCGCCCCTGCCCCATAGATCCGTCCTATAGATCAGCCCCTGCCCCATAGATCCGCCCTATAGATCCGTAGATCAGCCCCTGCCCCATAGATCCGCCCTATAGATCCGTAGATCAGCCCCTGCCCCATAGATCCGCCCCATAGATCAGCCCCTGCCCCATAGGTCCGCCCTATAGATCCGTAGATCAGCCCCTGCCCCATAGATCCGCCCCATAGATCAGCCCCTGCCCCATAGGTCCGCCCTATAGATCCGTAGATCAGCCCCTGCCCCATAGATCCGCCCCTGCCCCATAGATCCGTCCTATAGATCAGTCCCTGCCCCATAGATCCGCCCTATAGATCCGCCCCTGCCCCATAGATCAGCCCCATAGAGCAGCCCCTGCCCCATAGATCAGCCCCATAGATCCGCCCCTGCCCCATAGATCAGCCCCTGCCCCATAGATCCGCTCTATAGATCCTCCCCATAGATCAGCCCCTGCCCCATAGATCGGCCCCTGCCCCATAGATCCATTCCCACCCCATAGATCTGCCCCTATTCAGACCCCATAGATCAGCCCCTAATCCCACCCCACAGATCAGCCCCTATTCTCACCCCATAGATCAGTTCCCACCCCATAGATCCACCCCTGCCCCATAGATCAGCCCCTATTCAGCGGCCCCATAGAGGAACACAGCGACCCCATAGACAAACAGCGGCCCCATAGAGGAACACAGCGACCCCATAGACAAACAGCGGCCCCATAGAGGAACACAGCGACCCCATAGACAAACAGCGACCCCATAGAGGAACACAGCGACCCCATAGAGGAACACAGCGACCCCATAGACAAACAGCGGCCCCATAGGAACACCGCAACCCCATAGACAAACAGCGGCCCCATAGACAAACAGCGGCCCCATAGAGGAACACAGTGGCCCCATAGAGGAACACAGCGACCCCATAGATCCGCGCCGCCGCCCATTGTCAACATCGCGGCCCTATAAAAACACCGCCGCCCCATAGACACACAACGGCCCCATAGAGACCCCATAGACACACAAGGGCCCTATAGAACAGCGCCCCCAAGCGGCCACTATGTGACATTACAGCCCCATAGAATCACAACGGCCCCATAGAACAGCGCCACCGTGTGGTCACTATGTGACATTGCAGCCCTATAGCGGCCCCATAGAATCACAACGGCCCTATAGGGACCCCATAGAATCACAACGGCCCTATAGCGGCCCCATAGAATCACAACGGCCCTATAAGGACCCCATAGAAACACAACGGCCCTATAAGGACCCCATAGAATCACAAAGGCCCCATAACAACCCCATAGACACATAAGGGCCCTATAGGGACCCCATAGACACATAAGGGCCCTATAGGGACCCCATAGACACATAAGGGCCCTATAGGGACCCCATAGACACATAAGGGCCCTATAGGGACCCCATAGATACACATCGGCCCTATAAGGACCCCATAGAATCACAAGGGCCCTATAAGGACCCATAGAAACACAACGGCCCTATAAGGACCCCATAGAATCACAACGGCCCCATAGCGACCCCATAGACACATATCGGCCCTATAGCGACCCAGTAGGTTTACAACGGCCCTATAGGAACCCTATAGACACATAAGGGCCCTATAGCGACCCCATAGACACATAAGGGCCCTATAGGGACCCCATAGACACATAAGGGCCCTATAGGGACCCCATAGACACACAATGGCCCCATAGGGACCCCATAGACACATAAGGGCCCTATAGCGACCCCATAGACACATAAGGGCCCCATAGGGACCCCATAGACACATACCGGCCCTATAGGGACCCCATAGACACATAAGGGCCCTATAAGGACCCCATAGACACATAAGGGCCCTATAGGGACCCCATAGACACACAAGGGCCCCATAGCGACCCCATAGACACATAAGGGCCCCATAGGGACCCCATAGACACACAATGGCCCTATAGGGACCCCATAGACACATAAGGGCCCTATAGGGACCCCATAGACACATAAGGGCCCTATAGGGACCCCATAGACACACAAGGGCCCTATAGGGACCCCATAGACACATAAGGGCCCTATAGGGACCCCATAGACACATATCGGCCCCATAGGGACCCCATAGAAACACAAGGGCCCTATAGTGACCCCATAGACACATAAGGGCCCTATAGCGGCCCCATAGAATCACAACGGCCCTATAAGGACCCCATAGAATCACAGCGGCCCCATAGCGACCCCATAGACACATAAGGGCCCTATAAGGACCCCATAGAATCACAACGGCCCTATAGCGACCCCATAGACACACAACGGCCCTATAGCGGCCCCATAGAATCACAACGGCCCCATAGGGACCCCATAGACACATAAGGGCCCTATAGTGACCCCATAGACACACAACGGCCCTATAGCGACCCCATAGACACATAAGGGCCCTATAGGGACCCCATAGACACATAAGGGCCCCATAGGGACCGCATAGAAACACAGCGGCACCATAGGGACCCCATAGACGCACAAGGGCCCTATAGGGACCCCATAGAAACACAAGGGCCCTATAGGGATCCCATAGACACATAAGGGCCCTCATAGAAACACAGCGGCCCCATAGGGACCCATAGACACATACCGGCCCCATAGGGACCCCATAGACACACAATGGCCCTATAGGGACCCCATAGAATCACAACGGCCCTATAAGGACCCCATAGACACACAACGGCCCCATAGGGACCCCATAGACACATAAGGGCCCTATAGGGACCCCATAGAAACACAGCGGCCCCATAGGGACCCCATAGACACATAAGGGCCCTATAGCGACCCCATAGACACATAAGGGCCCTATAGGGACCTCATAGATACACAACGGCCCCATAGGGACCCCATAGACACACAACGGCCCTATAAGGACCCCATAGACACACAACGGCCCCATAGCGACCCCATAGACACATAAGGGCCCCATAGCGACCCCATAGACACATATTGGCCCCATAGGGACCCCATAGACACATACCGGCCCTATAGGGACCCCATAGACACACAAGGGCCCTATAGGGACCCCATAGACACATAAGGGCCCTATAGGGACCCCATAGACACATAAGGGCCCTATAGGGACCCAATAGATTCATAGGAGCCCCATAGGGACCCCATAGAAACACAACGGCCCTATAGGGACCCCATAGAAACACAAGGGCCCCATAGCGACCCCATAGACACATAAGGGCCCTATAAGGACCCATAGAAACACAACGGCCCCATAAGGACCCCATAGAATCACAACGGCCCTATAGGGACCCCATAGACACACAACCTCATATAAACACACAAACATATATAAATATATATAAAAATATAAACATATAAACCCCATAGAGCCCCACAGAAACCCCATAGAGCCCCATAAAACCCCATATAAACACCATAGAGTGACTTAGAGCCCCATAGAAACCCCATATACCCCATAGAAACCCCATATAAACCCAATAGAGCCCCATATAAACCCCATAGAGCCCCATATAAACCCCATATAAACCCCATAGAGCCCCTTCACCTTCATCCCGCCCCTCTCTGAGGTGATCTCGTTTCCTATTGGCTCCTTCACCTTCGTCCCGCCCTTTCTCTGAGGTGATCTCGTTTCCTATTGGCTCCTTCACCTTCATCCCGCCCCTCTCTGAGGTGATCTCGTTTCCTATTGGCTCCTTCACCTTCATCCCGCCCTTTCTCTGAGGTGATCTCGTCTCCTATTGGCTCCTTCAAGTTCATCCACATAGGGACCCCATAGACACATACCGGCCCCATAGGGACCCATAGAAACACAAGGGCCCTATAGGGACCCCATAGACACACAACCGCATATAAACATACAAACATGTATAAACATATATGAAAATATAAACATATAAACACCATAGAGCCACATAGAAACTCCATAGAGTGACTTAGAGCCCCATAAAACCCCATAGAGCCCCATATAAACCCCCTATAAACACCATAGAACCCCATATAAACCTCATAGAGTGACTTAGAGCCCCATAGAAACCCCATATAAACCCCATAGAGCCCCATACAACCCCATAGAACTCCATATAAACCCCATAGAGCCCCATAGAGCCCCACATAAACCCCATATAAACCTCATAAAGCCCCATATAAACCCCATAGAGCCCCATATAAACCCCATATACACCACATAGAGCCCCATATAAACCCCATATAACCCCATATAAACCCCATATAACCCCATATACACCCCATATACACCCCATATACACCCCATATACACCCCATATACACCCCATATAAACCCCATAGAACCCCATAGAACCCCATAGAGCCCCATACAAACCCCATAAAGCCCCATATAAACGCCATAGAGCCCCATATAAACCCCATATAAACTCCATATAGCCCCATATAACCCCATAGAACACCATATAAACCCCATATAAACCCCATATAAACCCCATAAAGCCCCACATAAACCCCATAGAGCCCCATATAACCCCATAGAACTCCATATAAACCCCATAGAGCCCCATATAAACCCCATATAAACCCCATATAAACCCCATATAAACCCCATATAACCCCATATAAACCCCATAGAACTCCATATAAACCCCATAGAGCCCCATATAAACCCCATATAAACCCCATAGAGCCCCATATAAACCCCATAGAACCCCACAGAGCCCCATATAAACCCCATAGAGCCCCATATAAACCCCATAGAACCCCACAGAGCCCCATATAAACCCCACAGAGCCCCATATAAACCCCATATACACCCCATAAACCCCATAGAGCCGCATATAAACCCCATATAAACCCCATAGAGCCCCATATAAACCCCATAGAGCCCCATATAAACCCCATAGAACCCCACAGAGCCCCATATAAACCCCACAGAGCCCCATATAAACCCCATATACACCCCATAAACCCCATAGAGCCGCATATAAACCCCATATAAACCCCATAGAGCCCCATATAAACCCCATAGAGCCCCATATAAACCCCATAGAACCCCACAGAGCCCCATATAAACCCCATAGAGCCCCATATAAACCCCATAGAACCCCACAGAGCCCCATATAAACCCCACAGAGCCCCATATAAACCCCATATACACCCCATAAACCCCATAGAGCCGCATATAAACCCCATATAAACCCCATAGAGCCCCATATAAACCTCATAGAGCCCCATATAAACCCCATAGAGCCCCATATAAACCTCATATAAACCTCATAGAGCCCCATATAAACCCCATAGAGCCCCATATAAACCCATAGAGCCCCATATAAACCCCATAAAACCCCATATAATCCCCATATAAACCCCATATAACCCCATATAAACCCCATATAACCCCATATAAACCCCATATAACCCCATATAACCCCATATAACCCCATATAAACCCATATAACCCCATATAAACCCCATATAAACCCATATAACCCCATATAAACCCCATATAACCCCATATAACCCCATATAACCCCATATAACCCCATATAAACCCCATATAACCAACGATTACTCACCCTCATCTTCTCCTCTCTGAACATTCCCATCTCCTTCAGCCTCTCCTCATAGGGCCCCATTACGACCCTATACGGCCCCATTACGACCCTATAGGGCCCCATTATGTCCATTATCCGACCCCATACGATCCTATTATGTCCATTATCCCGCCCCATTGTGTTTATTAGACGACCCCATGCGGCCCCATTGGCTCCTTCACCTTCATCCCGCCCCCCTCTGAGGTGATCTTGTTTCCTATTGGTTCCTTCACCTTCATCCCGCCCCTTTCTGAGGTGATCTCGTTTCCTATTGGTTCCATCAAGTTCGTCCCGCCCCCTCTCTGAGGTGATCTCGTTTCCTATTGGTTCCTTCAAGTTCGTCCCGCCCCTCTCTGAGGTGATCTCGTTTCCTATTGGCTCCTTCACCCTCGTCCCGCCCCCTCTCTGAGGTGATCTCGTCTCCTATTGGCTCCTTCAAGTTCATCCCACCCCCTTTCTGAGGTGATCTCGTCTCCCATTGGTTCCTTCAAGTTCATCCCGCCCCCTCTCTGAGGTGATTTCCTTTCCCATTGGTTCCTTCAAGTTCGTCCCGCCCTTCCCCTGAGGTAATCTCTCTTCCCATTGGCTCCTTCATCTTAGTCCCGCCCCCCTCTGAGGTGATCTCGTTTCCTATTGGCTCCTTCACCCTCGTCCCGCCCTTTCTCTGAGGTGATCTCGTTTCCTATTGGCTCCTTCACCTTTATCCCGCCCCCTCTCTGAGGTAATCTCGTCTCCGATTGGTTCCTTCATTTTCGTCCCGCCCCCTCTCTGAGGTGATCTCTTCTCCTATTGGTTCCTTCAAGTTCATCCCGCCCCCCATGAGGCGATCTCCGCTCCTATTGGTTCTTCCTTTCTCGTCCCACCTCCCACCGGAAGTCCCGCCCGGAAGTGCTCTCACCGGAAGTGGGGGGGTCTCTCGACGGGAGAGGAAGAACCGGAAGAAGCGAACGAAAAGCGCGGCCTTAAAACGGGATAAAAACCGGAAGTTGCCTACGGAAGAGCACCGGGAGTGAAGAACCGGAAGTGCCTCCTCAGAGGAAGAAACCGGAAGTGTTACCTAGAAACCAGCACTAAGCTCAGCGACCGGAAGTGTCTCACCGGAAGTGTCGCACCGGAAGTTATCCGAGCTTTAGAGCCGCACCGGAAGTACCGGACAGAACCCTGGGGCGGAGGAGACGAACGGAGGTCCCGAGTGAGGCCACGGAAGTGCAGGCCGCGGTAAGCCGGAAGTGGAGGCCGCGGGGGCGGAAGTGAAGGCCGCGGAGAGCCGGAAGTGAAGGCCGCGGGGGGGCGGAAGTGAAGGCCGCAGGAGCCGGAAGTGAAGGCCGCGGGGGGCGGAAGTGTAGGCCGCGGAAAGGCGGAAGTGAAGGCCCCGGGGGGCCGGAAGTGAAGGCCGCAGGAGCCGGAAGTGGCGGCCATGGCGGAAGCGACGGACAGCGGCGGATGCGGAACCGCCACCGTCACCGAGAGCGGAGGAGCTGAGCCGGTACCGGAAGTGGGGGGGGGGGGGGTAATTAACATGGGAGGGGCTAATTAATGACAGTGGGGGGTTGGTAATGGGGAGAGGGTCTTAATTAATGGGGG
The DNA here is from genome assembly GCF_054131305.1 of Coturnix japonica. NCBI lineage: Eukaryota > Metazoa > Chordata > Aves > Galliformes > Phasianidae > Coturnix > Coturnix japonica. The sequence goes on along the minus strand of NW_028189055.1, from coordinate 15,163 downwards.
AGGGTTTAATTAATGACAGTGGGGGGTTGGTAATTAGGAGAGGGTCTTAATTAACATGGGAGGGACTAATTAATGGCAGTGGGGGGTTGGTAATTAGGAGAGGGTCCTAATTAACATGGGAGGGTCTAATTAATGGCAATGGGGGGTTCCTAATTAGGAGAGGATATTAATTAACATGTGAGGGTTTAATTAAGGGCAATAAGGGGTTGTTAATGAGGAGAGGGTCTTAATTAACATGGGAGGGTCTAATTAATGGCAGTGGGGGGTTGGTAATTAGGAGAGGGTCTTAATTAATGGGGTGGGACTAATTAATGGGGGTCAGATAATGAGGAGGGGTCCTAATTAATAGCAGGGCTTTAATGAATGGGGCTGGGGGGTTCGATAATGAGGACGGGGCTCTAATTAATTAAGATGGGTGTTAATTAAGATGTGGGGGGGTTAATTAAAATGGGGGGGTGTTAATTAAGATGTGAGGGGCTTAATTAAGATGGGGGGGCTAATTAAGGGGGCAATTAATGCTATAGATGGGGCTCTATGGGGTATTAAGGGGCATTTGGGGCTGGGGAGGGGGGTTAATTAAGATGGGGGGGTTAATTAACATATAAGGGGGTTAATTAAGATGGGGGGGGTTAATTAAGATGTGAGGGGGTTAATTAACATGTGGGGGGGTTAATTAGCATGTGGGGGGGGTTAATTAACGGGGGAGGGGGGCAATTAATGCCATAGGGGGGAGCTGAGATGGGGATGGGGCTCTATGGGGTATTAAGGGACATTTGGGGCTGGGGAGGGGGGTTAATTAAGATGGGGGGGGGTTAATTAACATATAAGGGGGTTAATTAAGATGGGGGTGTTAATTAAGATGTGGGGGTGTTAATTAACATGTGGGGGGGCTAATTAAAGGGGTAATTAATGCCATAGGGGGGAGCTGAGATGGGGATGGGGCTCTATGGGGTATTAAGGGGCATTTGGGGCTGGGGAGGGGGGTTAATTAAGATGGGGGGGTTAATTAAGATGGGGGTGTTAATTAAGATGGGGGTGTTAATTAAGGGGGTGGGGGGCTTAATTAAGGGGGTAATTAATGCCATAGGGGGAGCTGAGATGGGGATGGGGCTCTATGGGGTATTAAGGGACATTTGGGGGCTGGGGAGGGGGGTTAATTAAGATGGGGGGGTTAATTAACATATAAGGGGGTTAATTAAGATGTGGTGGCCTTAATTAAGATGTGGGGGGGCTAATTAAAGGGGTAATTAATGCCATAGGGGGAGCTGGGATCGGGATGGGGCTCTATGGGGTATGAAGGGGCATTTGGGGCTGGGGAGGGGGGTTAATTAAGATGGGGGGGGGGTTAATTAACATATAAGGGGGTTAATTAAGATGGGGGTGTTAATTAAGATGGGGGTGTTAATTAAGGAGAACCGCAGCCTGACGCTGAAGCTGAGGAAGAGGAAACCAGAGAAGAAAGTGGGATGGAGCACGGACACCGTGGACAACGAACACATGGGGAGGAGGTCGTCCAAGTGTGAGTGGGGGGGGGGGTAGGGGGGTATGGGGGGATATGGGGTGTTAGGGGGGGATATGGGGGGATATGGGGTGGTATGGGGTGTTAGGGGGGGATATGGGGGGATATGGGGGGGGTATGGGGGGATATGGGGTGTTAGGGGGGGATATGGGGGGATATGGGGTGGTATGGGGTGTTAGGGGGGGATATGGGGGGATATGGGGGGGGTATGGGGGGATATGGGGTGTTAGGGGGGGATATGGGGGGATATGGGGTGTTATAGGGTTTTAGGGGGGTTATATTGGGTATTATAGGGGTATATGGGGTGTTATGGGGGGATATGGGGGCTTATAGGGTTTTAGGGGGGGGGATATGGGGGGATATGGGGTGTTAGGGGGGGTTATGGGGGGATATGGGGTTTTATAGGGTTTTAGGGGGGGATATGGGGTGTTAGGGGGGGGCTATGGGGGGATATGGGGGCTTATAGGGTTTTAGGGGGGTTATATGGGGTATTATAGGGGTATATGGGGTGTTATGGGGGGATATGGGGGGATATGGGGTTATGGGGGGATATGGGGTGTTAGGGGGGGATATGGGGGGATATGGGGTGTTAGGGGGGGATATGGGGGGATATGGGGGTTATGGGGGGATATGGGGTCGTTATAGGGGGGATATGGGGTGTTATGGGGGGGATATGGGGTTTTAGGGGGGGATATGGGGGGATATGGGGTGTTAGGGGGGGATATGGGGGGATATGGGGTATTAGAGGGGGATATGGGGGGCTATGGGGGGATATGGGGTGTTATGGGGGTATATGGGGTTTTATAGGGTATTATGGGGGGTTATGGGGTATTAGGGGGGGATATGGGGGGCTATGGGGGGATATGGGGTATTATGGGGCTATGGGGGGTGTTATGGGGCATTAAGGGGTATTTTGGGGGTTATGGGGGGTATTTAGGGTTACTTTGGGACCACTTCGGGTCCACTTGGGTCCATTTAGGTTCATATAGGGTCCATTTTTGACCACTTTGAGGCCATTTGAGGTCCATTTAGGGCCATTTGGGTCCATTTGGGTCCATTTTGGGCCACTTTGGGTCCATTTGGATCCACTTTGGGTCCATTTGGGTCCATTTAGGGCCACTTTGAGGCCATTTGGGGCCATTTAGGGCTACTTTAGGTCCATCTGGGACCACTTTGGGGCCATCTGGGACCACTTTAGGGCCACTTTGGGTCCATTTAGGTTCATATAGGGTCCCTTTGGGGCCATTTAGGGCCACTTTGGCTCCACTTTGAGTCCATTTGTGAACACTTTGCGTCCATTTAGGGCCACTTTGGGTCCATTTGGATCCACTTTGGGTCCATTTAGGGCCACTTTGGCTCCATTTACGTTCATATAGGGTCCATTTGAGGCCATTTAGGGCCACTTTAGGTCCATTTTTGACCACTTTGGGTCCATTTAGGGCCACGTTGGGTCCATCTGGGGCCACTTTAGGGCTATTTGAATCCATTTAGGGCCACTTTGGGTCCATTTGAGGCCATTTAGGGCCACTTTAGGTCCATTTTTGACCACTTTGGGCCCATTTAGGGCCACTTTGGGTCCATTTGGGGCCATCTGGGACCACTTTAGGGCCACTTTGGGTCCATTTGGATCCACTTTGGGTCCATTTAGGGCCACTTTGGGGCCACTTTGGGTCCATTTGAGGCCATTTAGGGCCACTTTAGGTCCATTTTTGACCACTTTGGGTCCATTTGGGGCCATCTGGGACCACTTTAGGGCCACTTTGGGTCCATCTAGGGCCACTTTGGGTCCATTTGGATCCACTTTGGGTCCATTTAGGGCCACTTTGGGGCCACTTTGAGTCCATTTGAGGCCATTTAGGGCCACTTTGAGTCAATTTGGGTCCATTTAGGGCCGCTTTGAGTCAATTTGAGGCCATTTAGGGTCACTTTGGGACCATTTAGGCCCACTTTGTTTCCATTTATGTCCCCATTTAGGGTCCTTAATGCCCCTTCTCCCACTCCAGGCTGCTGTATCTACGAGAAGCCTCGAGCCTTCGGGGAGAGCTCAATTTGAGGCCATTTAGGGCCACTTTGGGTCCATTTAGGGCCATTTGGGTCCATCTGGGACCACTTTAGGGCCATTTTAGGTCCTTTTTTGACCACTTTGGCTCCATTTAGGTTCATATAGGGTCCATTTAGGGCCACATTGGGTCCATTTGGATCCACTTTGAGTCCACTTGGAATCCACTTTGGGTCCATTTAGGTTCATATAGGATCCATTTGTGACCACTTTGGGTCCATTTAGGGCCACTTTGAGTCCATTTGGATCCACTTTGGGTCCATTTAGGGCCTCTTTGGGTTTATTTAGGTTCATATAGGGTCAATTTGGGGCCATTTAGGGCCACTTTAGGTCCATTTTTGACCACTTTGGCTCCATTTAGGGCCACGTTGGGTCCATTTGGGTCCATTTAGGGCCACTTTGGCTCCATTTGAGGCCATTTAGGCCCACTTTGTTTCCATATATGTCCCCATTTAGGGTCCTTAATGCCCCTTCTCCCATTCCAGGCTGCTGTATCTACGAGAAGCCTCGAGCCTTCGGGGAGAGCTCGACCGAGAGCGAAGACGAGGACGACGATGATGACGAGGCCGAAGGCTGCGGCCACGTGCACTGTGTGCGGGGACATCGCAGGGGGAGGGGGCGGCACCGGGGGGGGGGGACACAACAAGGGGGGGGGGGGGCACAACAAACCCCAAACAGCCCCATGGAGCAATGAGGGGATGGACCCCATAGAGACACACACATCCCATATAGACAGACACATCCCATACAGGGCATGGGGGTGTATAGGGGGGGGGGTCGCGATGGGAAACCCCAATGCAATGTGGGACCCCAATGGGAAACCCTAATGGGAGTCCCAATGGGGACCCCAATGGGAAACCCCAATACAGCACCTAACCCCAATGGGAACCCCAATACAATGCAGGATCCCAATGGGAACCCAATGGGGACCCCAATGGGAAACCCTAATAGGAAACCCCAGTACAATGTGAGACCCCAATGGGAAACCCCAATGGGAACCTAATGGGAAGCCCAATGGGGACCCCAATGGGAAACCCCAATACAATGTGGGACCCCAATGGGAACCCAATGGGAACCTAATGGGAAACCCAATGGGGACCCCAACCACATCCCATACAGGGCATGGGGGTGTATAGGGGGGGGGTCACAATGGGAAACCCCAATACAATGTGGGACCCCAATGGGAGACCCCAATGGGAATCTAATGGGAAACCCAATGGGAACCCCAATATAACACAGGGCCCCAATATAACACCTGACCCCAATGGGAACCCCAATACAACACAGGATCCCAATGGGAACCCAATGGGGACCCCAATGGGAAACCCCAATAGGAACCCCAATACAACACAGGATCCCAATGGAAACCCCAATGGGAACCCTAATGGGAACCCCAATGGGAAAGTCAATGGGAAACTAATGGGAAACCCAATGGGAACCCCAATACAATGCAGGATCCCAATGGGAACCCAATGGGGACCCCCATGGGAAACCCCAATGGGAACCCCAATAGGAACCCCAATGGGAACCTAATGGGAAACCCAATGGGAAACCCCAATGGAAACCCCAATATAGCACCTGACCCCAATAGGAACCCCAATGGGGACCCCAGTGGGAAACTCAATGGGAACCTAATGGGGACCCCAATGGGAAACCCAATGGGAACCCCAATACAACACAGGACCCCATTATAGCACCTGACCCCAATGGGAACCCCAATACAACACAGGATCCCAATGGGAACCCAATGGGGACCGCAATGGGAACCCCAATATAGCACCTGACCCCAATGGGAACCCCAATACAATGCAGGATCCCAATGGGAACCCAATGGGGACCCCAGGACAATGTGGGACCCCAATGGGAAACCCAATAGGAAACCCCAATACAATGTGGGACCCCAATGGGAACCTAATGGGAAACCCAATGGGAAACCCCAATACAGCACCTGACCCCAATGGGAACCCTAATGGGGACCCCAATGGGAAACCCCAATATAGCACCTGACCCCAATGGGAACCCAATGGGGAACCCAATGGGAAACCCAATAGGAAACCCCAGTACAATGTGGGACCCCAATGGGAACCTAATGGGAAACCCAATACAGCACCTGACCCCAATGGGAAACCCAATGGGAACCTAATGGGAAACCCCAATATAGCACCTGACCCCAATGGGAACCCCAATGGGAACCTAATGGGAAACCCCAATGGGGACCCCAATGGGGAACCCAATACAGCACCTGACCCCAATGGGAACCCCAATGGGGAACCCCAATAGGAACCTAATGGGAACCCCAATGGGAACCCCAATACAGCACAGGACCCCAATGGGAACCCCAATAAAACACCTGACCCCAATGGGAAACCCAATATAGCACCTGACCCCAATGGGAACCCTAATGGGAACCTAATGGGAAACCCCAATGGGAACCCCAATACAACACAGGATCCCAATGGAAACCCCAATGGGAACCCTAATGGGAACCCTAATGGGAACCCCAATGGGAAACTCAATGGGAAACTAATGGGAAACCCAATGGGAACCCCAATACAATGCAGGATCCCAATGGGAACCCAATGGGGACCCCAATGGGAACCCCAATAGGAACCCCAATAGGAACCCCAATGGGAACCTAATGGGAAACCCAATGGGAAACCCCAATGGAAACCCCAATACAGCACCTGACCCCAATGGGAAACCCTAATGGGAACCTAATGGGAAACCCCAATAAAACACCTGACCCCAATGGGAACCCCAATAAGACCCATAGATCCCAATGAGACTGCATGGACCCCAATAAACCCTATTAAGACCCCATAGGATCCCAATAAAACCCCACTAAGACCCCGTGGATACCAATAAACCTTTATGAGGCTCTGTGGGACCTCAATAAACCCCATTAAGATCCCTTGGCACCCCAATAAACCCCAATGAGACCCCAATGAGACCCCATAGGACCCCAATAAACCCCAGTGAGACCCCAATAATACCCCATGGACCCCAATAAACCCCATTAAGATCCCTTGGCACCCCAATAAACCCCAATGAGACCCCATTAAGACCCCATAGGACCCCAATAAACCCCAATGAGACCCCAATGAGAACACATAGGACCCCAATAAACCCCAATGAGACCCCAATGAGACCCCAATAAACCCCAATAAACCCCAATGAGACCCCAATGAGACCCCATGGAGCCCCCATAAACCGCAGTGAGACCCCATGGAACCCCCATAAACCCCAATAAGACCCCATGGACCCCAATAAACCCCATTAAGACCCCATAGGACCCCATGGAACCCCAATAAACCCCAATGAGAACACATTAAGACCCCATGGACCCCAATAAACCCCTATGGGACCCAATGGGACCCCAGTGACACCCCATGGATCCCAATGAGACCCCATGGACCCCAATGAACCCCATTAAGCCCCCATAGACCCCATTAAGACCCCAATAAACCCCAATAAGATCCCTTGGGATCCCTATAAACCCCAATGAGACCCCATTAAGACCCCATAGGACCCCAGTAAACCCCAATAAACCCCATGGGACCTCAATAAACCCCAATGAGACCCAATGGGATCCCAATACACCCCAATGAGACCCCATTAAGACCCCACAGGATCCCAATAAACCCCATTAAGCCCCCATGGGACCCCATGGAACCCCAATAAACCCCAATGAGAGCACATTAAGACCCCATGAACCCCAATAAACCCCATTAAGACCCAATGGGACCCCAGTGACACCCCATGGATCCCAATGAGGCCCCATGGACCCCAATAAACCCCAATGAGACCCCATTAAGACCCCATGGAACCCCAATAAATCACAGTAAACCCCATTAAGCCCCCATGGGACCCCAATAAACCTCAATAAGATCCCTTGGGATCCCTATAAACCCCAATGAGACCCCATTAAGACCCCATAGGACCCCAGTAAACCCCAATAAACCCCATGGGACCTCAATAAACCCCAATGAGACCCAAAGGGATCCCAATACACCCCAATGAGACCCCATTAAGACCCCACAGGATCCCAATAAACCCCAGTGAGACCCCATGGGACCCCATGGAACCCCAATAAACCCCAATGAGAGCACATTAAGACCCCATGAACCCCAATAAACCCTATTAAGACCCAATGGGACCCCAGTGACGCTCCATGGATCCCAATGAGGCCCCATGGGACCCCAATAAACCCCAATGAGACCCCATTAAGACCCCATGGGACTCCATTAAGACCCCAATGAGACCCCATTAAGCCCCCATAGACCCCATTAAGACCCCAATAAACCCCATTAAGCCCCCATAGACCCCATGGACCCCAATAAACCTCTATGGGACTCAATGGGACCCCAGTGACACCCCATGGATCCCAATGAGGCCCCATGTACCCCAGTAAACCCCAAAGAGACCCCATTAAGACCCCATGGAACTCCATTAAGACCCCAATAAACCCCATTAAGCCCCCATAGACCCCATTAAGACCCCAATAAACCCCATTAAGCCCCCATGGGACCCCATGGAACCCCAATAAACCCCTATGGGACCCAATGGGACCCCAGTGACGCTCCATGGATCCCAATGAGACCCCATGGGACCCCAATAAACCCCAATGAGAACACATTAAGACCCCATGGACCCCAATAAACCCCATTAAGACCCTATTCAGCCCCAATGGACCCCAATAAAACCCTATGGGACCCAGTGGGACCCCAGTGACACTCCATGGATTCCAATGAGACCCCATGAACCCCACTAAACCCCATCAAGCCCCCATAGACCCCATTAAGACCCCAACAAACCCCATTAAGCCCCCATAGACCCCATTAAGACCCCAATAAACCCCTTTAAGACCCCAATAAACCCCATTAAGCCCCCATGGGACCCCATGGAACCCCAATAAACCCCAATGAGAGCACATTAAGACCCCATGGACCCCAATAAACCCATATGGGACCCAATGGGATCCATCGATCCCAATGAGACCCCATGGGACCCCAATAAACCCCATTAAGCCCCCATGGAACCCCAATGAGACCCCAATAAACCCCCATAGACCCCATTAAGACCCCACTAAACCCCCATGGGACCCAACAAACCCTATTCCCTTCCATTGGGGCTGTTTTGGGGCCCCATTAAAGGGTCGCTGTGACACTGTGGGGCGGCAGCTGCTGTTTATTGGGGGGGGGGGGTTAATTAAGGAGGGATTAATTAAGGAGGGATTAATTAAGGAGGGGGTTAATTAGGGAGGGGTTTAATTAAGGGGAGGGTATTAAGGTGGGGGGGTTAATTAAGGGGGGGTTTTTAGGGGGGGGTTATTAAGGTGGGGTTATTAGAAGGGGTTAATTAAGGGGGGGGTTAATTAAGGGGAGTTCAATTAATAGGGGGGTTTAATTAAGAGGGGGTTAATTAACGGGGGGAGTTATTGGGGGGCTTAATTAAGGGGGGGAGTTTATTAGGGAGGGAGTTAATTGGGGTGGTGTTTAATTAAGGCGGGGTTTAATTAAGGGGGCTTTATTAGGGGGCTTTAATTAGTTGGAGGTTTAATTAAGGGGGGGTTAATTAAGGGGGGGGGTTAATTAATGGGGGCTCTTCATCCCGGGGGGGGGGATGGGGATCCAAGATGGCGGCTGGGGGGGGCACCATCGGCACGGAGCTGAGCTGCCAGACTGTGGGGAGACAGAGGTCAGAGGTCAATGGGGGGGTCAAGGGGTCAGATGGGGGTCAATAGGGTCAAGGGGGGTCAAAGGGTCACGTGGGGTCAATGGGGGTCGGGGGGGTCAAAGGGTCAGATGGAGGTGAAGGGTCAAAGGGTCAGATGGGGTCAATGGGGGTCAAGGGGTACGGGGGGGTCAATGGGGTCAAAGGGGGGTCACTAGGGGTCATAAGGTCACTAGGGGTCAAAGGTTGCCATGGGGTCAAAGGGTCAAAGGATGGAGGGGGGAAAAATGGGGCCAAGAAGCCCCAAAATGGGGCAAAATAGCCCCAAAATGGGACCAAAATGGCGGCCCTTCCCCCCCCCCCCGTCTCATATGAGTGACGTCATCGGTGACGTCACACGTGGGCGTGTCCATCCTGGAATGTGACCCGGCCGCGTTGTTTCCCTTAAGGACCCGGATGTGGCGCTGACAACGGCGTCAAATATGTCCCCATTAACGCGCCATTAAACGAGGCGGAACCAAATAAGTCACGCCAAGATGGCGGCGCCGGAAATGCCGCACTAAATACGTCGCGCCAAGATGGCGGCGCCGGAAGTGCGGCGCTAAATAAGTCCTTATCGTGGTGTAAACAACGCGGCATGAAATAAGTCACGCCAAGATGGCGGCGCCGGAAATGCCGCACTAAGTGCGTCACGCCAAGATGGCGGCGCCGGAAGTAAGGCGCTAAATAAGTCCTTATTATTGTGGTGTAAACAACGCGGCATGAAATAAGTCACGCCAAGATGGCGGCGCCGGAAATGCCGCACTAAGTGCGTCACGCCAACATGGCGGCGCTAATGAGGCGTCAAATATTTCCTCATTGTTGTGGTATGAACGAGGCGGCGTCAAATATGGCACCGGGAATGTCACTCAACCGGTCCGGGCGGCCACAATGGGGGCACATCCGGGTCATGCAATGGGTGGGGGGCCCTATGGGGGTCTATGGGGGTCTATAGGGTCACTGTGGGGGTCTATGGGGTCCCTATGGGGGGCTAAGGGGGTCTATGGGGCTCCTATGGGGGGTCATGGTGTCCCTATGGGGGCTTATGGGGTGCCTATGGGGGTCTATGGGGTCCCTATGGGGTCCCTATGGGGGGCTATGGGGCTATATGGGGTCCCTATGGGGGCCCTATAGGGGTCTATGGGGCTATATGGGGTCCCTATGGGGGTCTATGGGGTCCCTATGGGGAGCTATGGGGCTATATATGGTCCCTATGGGGGTCTATGGAACTATATGGGGTCCCTATGGGGGCCTATGGGGCTATATGGAATCCCTATGGGGGCCCTATAGGGGTCTATGGGGCTATATGGGGTCCCTATGGGGGTCTATGGGAGCCCTATGGGGGGCTATGGGGGTCTATGGGGCTACATGGGGTCCCTATGGGGGCCTATGGTGTCCCTATGGGTGCTATATGGGGGGCTATGGGGTGATGAGGTCCCTATGGGTGTTATATGGGGTCATGGAAAGGGTTTATGGGGGGAGAGGGGGGAGGGGAAGGGAGGAATGAGGGAGGGGAGGGTTGGGGTCCCGATGGGTGTCACCCCCCGACCACCCCACACACAGTGTCCCCAATAACCCCATTATCCCCCATAACCCCCAAGAATCCCCCCCATATCTCCCCATTACCCCCTATATCCCCCTATTACCCCCCAATATCCCCCCCATCTCCCCCATAACCCCCCATTACTCCCCCATTACCCTCCATTAATCCCCCCCATATCCCTCTGTCACCCCCCATTTCCCCCCTATAGCCCCCCATATGCCCCCATATAACCCCATATCCCCCCATTAACCCTCTTATATCCCCCCTATAACCCCTCATATCCCCCTATTACCCCCTATAACCCCCCTATAACCCCATTAATCCCCCCATTACCCCGTATAACCCCCCTATAACCCAATTAATCCCCCCCATATCCCTCTACAACCCCATATTAACCCAATTACCCCCCATATAACCCCATTACCCCCCCATATAACCCCATATCCCCCTATAACCCCCCTATAACCCCATTAATCCCCCCATATCCCCCCATATAACCCCATATCCCCCCATATAACCCCATTACCCCCATATAACCTCATATATCCTCTATATCCCCCCATATCACCCCATATAACCCCATATATCCCCGCTATATAACCCCATTACCCCCCATATAACCCCATATCCCCCTATAACCCCACTGATCCCCCCCATACAACCCCATTACCCCCATATAACCCCATATATCCCCTATATCCCCCCATACAACCCCATATACCCCCATATAACCCCATATCCCCCCATATAACCCCCCTATAACCCCATTACCCCCCTCATATCCCCCTATAACCCCCTATTACCCCATATAACCCCCCTATATCCCTCCATATAACCCCATATCCCCCCATTAACCCCATATAACGCCATATAACCCCATATAACCCCATACCCTCCCCCATATACCCCCTATAACCCCATTAATCCCCCCCATATCCCCCCATATAACCCCATTACCTCCCATATAACCCTATTACCCCCCATATCCCCCCATATAACCCCATATTCCCCCATATATCCCCTATATCCCCCCATATCTCCCCATATAACCCCCTATAACCCCATTACCCCCCATATTCCCCCCCCCACCTCCGGTTCCGGTTCCGGTTCTTCCTTGGTCCCGGTTCGTGGTTCCTCACGGTCCCAACGAGTCTCTCCGCGATCCGAACCTCCACCTTGGCCGCCACCTCCGAGCGGAGCCGGGACCGGAGGCAGCTCCGATGGCACCGAGGGCACCGAACCGAACCGGAACCGGAACCGGAATCACCGGAACCGGAACCGATACAACGACGACAACAACGATGATCGCAGCTCAATAGAACCGGATCCCGAACCGGACAACCGCAAACGGAGCAAAGGGACGCGGCCACGAGCTGCTGGACCGGGGGGGGGAGAACCGGAACCGGAACCGGAGAGGACGACGGGGGGGGGTTCGGAACCGGGGGTGACACCGGGGTGGACGGCGGGACCGGAACCGGAACCGGGAGTGATACCGGGGTAGAAGCCGGAACCGGAACCGGGGATGATACCGGAGAGGACGCCGGAACCGGAACCGGAACCGGAACCGGGAGCGGGGATGATACCGGAGCCGACGCCGAGGAGGACTTCGGAACCGGAACCGGAGCGGAAGTCATGGCGGCCATCGGAACCGGCACCGAGGAGGAGACCGGAACCGGAACTGGACCCGGAAGCGGGGGTGGATTCGGAACCGCCATCGGGACCGGGACCAGAACCGAGAGTGACCGAGGAGACAACAACGGGAGGGGGCGGGGCTTAAAATGGGGGGTGTGTGCCTTTAAGGGGCGGGGCTTAAAATGGGGGGTGTGTGCCTTTAAGGGGCGGGGCTTAAAATGGGGGGTGTGCCTTTAAGGGGCGGGGCTTAAAATGGGGGTGTGTGCCTTTAAGGGGCGGGGGCTTAAAATGGGGGTGTGTGCCTTTAAGGGGCGGGGCTTAAAGAGGGGGGTGTGTGCCTTTAAGGGGGCGGGGCTTAAAATGGGGGTGTGTGCCTTTAAGGGGCGGGGCTTAAAATGGGGGTGTGTGCCTTTAAGGGGCGGGGCTTAAAATGGGGGTGTGTGCCTTTAAGGGGCGGGGCTTAAAGAGGGTGTGTGTGCCTTTAAGGGAGCGGGGCTTAAAATGGGGGGTGTGTCCCTTTAAGGGGGCGGGGCTTAAAGAGGGTGGGTGTGTCTTTAAGGGGGCGTGGCTTAACGAGGGGGCGGGGCTTAGAGAGGGGGCTGAGCTTTTAAGGGTGTGTGTCCCTTTAAGAGGGCAGGGCTTAGCGAGGGGCCATCTTATTTGCATAACCACGGCCCCATTCACAAATTGCCAGTATTCATTTGCATAAGCCACGCCCATCTATGAGAAGCCCCGCCCCTTTAATTTGCATGACCCCGCCCCCAACCCTCACTCATTCATCACCAAACCACGCCCCCTAGAAGCCCCCCACCCCATTTAAGCCCCCCCATCCCATTTAACCCCCCTCACCCCATTTAACCCCCCACCCCCATTTAAGCCCCGCCCCCTTTAAGCCCCCACCCCATTTAATCCCCCCACCTCATTAACCCTTCCATTGAAGCCCCCTCCCCATTTAACCCCCCCTCCCCATTTAACCCCCCCCACCCCACTGAAGCCCCCTCCCCATTTTAACCCCCCCCACCCTTTAAGCCCCCTCCCCATTTAATCCCCCCACCCCATTAACCCCCCCCATTGAAGCCCCCTCCCCATTTAATCCCCACCCCATTTAACCCCCCCCACCCCACTGAAGCCCCCTCCCCCATTTAACCCTCCCCCCTCCATTGAAGCCCCCCACCCTTTAAGCCCCCTCCCCCATTTAACCGCCCCCCCCATTGAAGCCCCCACCCCATTTAAGCCCCTCCCCATTTAATGCCCCCAACCCCATTTAATCCCCCCACCCCATTAACCCCCCCCATTGAAGACCCCTCCCCATTTTAACCCCCCCCACCCTTTAAGCCCCCTCCCCATTTTAACCCCCCCCACCCCATTGAAGCCCCCTCCCCATTTAACCCCCCCCTCCCCATTTAACCCCCCCCACCCCACTGAAGCCCCCTCCCCATTTTAACCCCCCACCCTTTAAGCCCCCTCCCCATTTTAACCCCCCACCCTTTAAGCCCCCTCCCCATTTAAACCCCCCACCCCATTTTAACCCCCCCCACCCCATTGAAGCCCCCTCCCCATTTAACCCCCCCTCCCCATTTAACCCCCCCTACCCCACTGAAGCCCCCTCCCCATTTAACCCTCCCCCCCCATTGAAGCCCCCTCCCCATTTAACCCCCCCACCCCACTGAAGCCCCCTCCCCATTGAACCCCCTCCCACTCATCTCAGCCCATAGAGGCCTCTTTATTATACCAAAAACAGGAATTGTACAGCCCTGGGGGGGGGGGATTTAATTTGGGGGGGGGTCCCCTGGGTTATGGGGTTGGGGGGGGGGGTCCCAATGGACGGGGAGGGGGGATTTTGGGGTGTTTTTTGGGTTTTTTTGTCTTTTTTTTTTGTCTTTTCTGTCTCTTTTTCTATAAAAGCCCCCAGGGGGGGTTTAATGAGGGGGGGGTTTAATGAGGGGGGGGTTTAATGGGGGGGGGGATGGGGTTTATCCCACCAGGACACGCCCCCTTCCTCCTCAAGCCCCTCCCCCTTTATCCCCCCCCCCTTGTACTGCTCCCCCCCCCCCCCATCCCCCCCCCCTTTAATCCTCTTCTCGCCCCCCCCCCCCCCAATTAACTGTGTGTTGGGTGGGGGGCGGCCGCAGGGGGGCGCTGTGGGCTCCGTCCAATGGCGACCAATGGCGGCGTGGACTTATCGGGTCTGCTCGACTGGAGGGGGATGGAAATAAAGGGGGGGGGGGGTTAAAAACGGCCCCTTAAAGACCCCCCCCCAAATACACACACCAGCTGCCCCACACCCCACTCCACATAGGAACCCCATAGCCCCCATAGGACCCCCATTACCCCCCATAGTACCCCCATTACCCCCCATAGTACCCCCATTATCCCCCATAGGACCCCCATAACTCTCATAGGATCCCCATTACCCCCCATAGGACCCCATAGGACCCCCATTAACCCCCACAGGACCCCCTTAGAACCCCATTACCCCCCATAGGACCCCCATAGCCCCCATAGGACCCCCATTAACCCCCATAGGACCCTCATTACCCCCCATAGGACCCCCATTTCCCCCCACAGGACCCCCCATAGGACCCCATTAACCCCCATAGGACCCCCATTACCCCCCATAGGACCCCCATTATCCCCCACAGGACCCCCTTAGAACCCCATTACCCCCCATAGGATCCCTATAACTCTCATAGGATCC
>NW_028189054.1:0-100329 GCF_054131305.1 Coturnix japonica | reverse complement strand
AGGATCACCTCCTTCGACCTGCTGGACACGCTCTTTTTAATGCACCCCAGGATGCCATTGGCTTTTTTGGCTACAAGGGCACACTGCTGGCTCATGGTTAATCTGTCGTCCACCAGGACGCCCAGGTCCCTCTCAGCAGAGCTCCTCCCCAGCAGCTCTTCCCCCAGCCTGTACCGGTGCATGCAATTATTTCTCCCTAGGTGCAAGACTCTACACTTGCTTTTGTTAAACCTCATCCGGTTTCTTACTGCCTGGCTCTCCAGCCTGTCCAGGTCTCGCTGAATGGCAGCACAGCCTTCAGGTGTGACAGCCAATCCTCCCAACTTCGTGTCATCAGCAAACTTGCTGAGGGTGGTCATTGATGAAGATGTTGAACAAGACCGGACTGAGCACAGACCCCTGGGGGATGCCGCTCGTTACAGGCCCTCAGCCAGACACTGCACCGCCAACGACAACACTCTGCACTCTGCCAGTCAGCCAATTCTCGACCCACTTCACTGTCCAATCACCTATCCCATACTTCCTCAGCTTTGTTATAAGGATGTCATGGGAGACTGTATCAGTTATAGAGGTTATAGAGTTCAATTCCTGTAGTCAATTTGGCGGCCCAGGTGGGACCAGCTCTGTTCGCTGCAGGACCAGCTGAGAGGGAGACACTTTTGGCGCACCCTGAGATTTCTCTGAAGGACTCCCTTCCTCACCTGATCACTGCAGGGACAGACAAGGACCCAGTGGAGCCCATATGTCTTGAGGAGACATCCTACACAGTTTACAGCCATACGTGCTGCTCCCAGGGAGGTGAGCTCATGGCTTTGGTTGCCAGCTGGGGTAGGAAGACTCCTTGGGTGAGTTCCTATGAAAGGGAACTGTATGTCATATGAATGGAAACAAGAACAAGTACTCTCTCCCAGGTGGGTGACAATAGGAGGGACCTAGGTTGGTCTCTCCTACGGGTATGGGATATAGTGGATAGCCTGTCAAATGGTAGCCTGGGTTCTCCAAGTTGTAATCACGGGGGTTATAGGTTGTATGTTCAATATTATCATCTGCTTTAAGTGTTTGGTACCGTGTGTCAAGCCGACTCTGGGAAAAACATTAACGTTTGCAACTGGTCGACCAGAGTATGAGTGTTATTAAGATTCCAGCTAGAAAACGTTGTCAGCATTGTGTAGTATGAATAAACCATGGTTTTTGATCTAAATGTCAGAGTGAGTGTGGTGTGAGTGAGACACAGAACAGCTGCAGGGTGAGTGCCGAGTCCCGATCCATGTTTCCTTCCTCCTGTGAGGGAAATGGCCAGACACGGACAAAGTGAAAGACTGTGTTGTGTGTCCACTCATAAGTACTTTCTGCTTGTATGTAAGAAGACAGGAGTTTGTACTCTGTAGATTAGTAAGATTGTCCTGAGGAGAGGTGTACATTCCACCCGACCAATGAGTGTCAACCCATTTATGTAATACTATGTACTGCTTGCGAGGAAGTGTGTGAGGGAGGTGGTTCAATCAGTGCTGGTTCTGTGGCACAGTGTTTATAACTGAAGAATACAGACTGTATTAAGGGAGTTTATGTGAACTGAAGAACTGTACGTTTTGACAAACTGTTTTGATGGTATAAGAAAGTGTAATTGTTAATGATATATGAAAGTGTAGTTGAGGGAATGTGGAAGTGTATCTGAGCATAGAAATAGAGGAAGCATTTACAGAGGAAAAAGGATTAAAGTGAGTTTACCTGCATTGACATGAGAGCAACACCCTGCCAGACTGCTGCCCTGTGAGCTGAGCAGAGCAGAGCAGAGACACAGTCCCCATGTATCAGGTAGTGTTATTCTGCTTACCAAAAGAATGAGTTCACTACAGAAGAGGCAAATCTTCCCCTCTGCTCCATCTGTGGCATACTCTGGAGTTCAAGGCATTGCAAAGCTATGGCACATCTACTTTCTTTCAATGATGAAAACTTAGTGTGCTCTGGGCTCTCATTTCAATTGCATCTAAAGAAGTCTAGGGTCATGCCAGCTGACAGGAAGCTGGCAAATGTTGTCTCATTGTAAGGAAGAGCAAGAAAGATGACATGGGCAATTATGGACCTGTCAGTCCAGAGCCTGGTAAAATTATGGAGAAAATGATGGTGGGAGTTATGGAAAAACAGCTGAAGGACAATTCTGTCATTGGTCGCAGCCAACACAAGTTTGTGAGGCAAAGGTCCTGTTTAATTTAAGCTCATTTTGTGACACAGTTATCCGTTTAGTTGACCAAGGGAAGCCAGTTGATGTAATCCTTGAGGATTTCAGTGGAGATTTTGATACTGTTTCTCACAACAACCTTCTGGACAGAAAGTTCTGCATATGGCTAGACAGAAACACAATGTGGTGGGTGAGCAGTTGGCCAGTAGGTCAGTTCCAAAGGATTATAGTCAGTTTTTTCCATCAGGCTGGTAGATGGTCACTGTCGGGGTCCCCAGGGTTCCATTTTGGGGCCACTTTCCTTTCATGTTTATGCAGATGACTTGAATGCAGGACTAGAAGACGTTCTGAGCAAGTTTGCTGATGAGACCAGATGAGGAGGTGCTGTTGCCTCGACTGAGGGTGGAGAGGACTTGCAGAGAGATGTGGACAAGTCAGAGAAGTGGGTACCAGTTGGTACTAAGCACCAAGTGCATAAAGTATAACAAGAACAAGTGCCTGATTGTGCACCTGGGTAGGGGCAATGCTGGACATACACACTGACTGGATATGGGACACTGGAGAGGATTCTGACTGGAAAGGGTTGGGGTGCTGGTCAGCATCACACTGAATGTGAGTCAGCAGTGTGCCAAGGCAGCCAGGAAAGACAACAGTCCCCTGGAGTGCATGAAGCAACTTATTGCCAGCTGGGTGAGGGAAAGGGTTGTCCCTCTGCTCTGCATTGCTACTGCCTCACTATGTTCTGGGCACCACAGAACATAAAGGACTTCAAACTCTGGGAGAATGTGCAAAGGAGGGCACTGAAACCGAGAGATCTGAAGTTCAGAGTTTCACAGGGATTGGCTGCTTGTTCAGACTGGGCCCTTCTCACATCCCTGCTCACATCCTGCAATGAAACATAGGTCTCATATGGGACATGAACCTCACAGCGTCCTTGCACCACATGTAGAGCCTGGGATCTTCTGTCCCCATGTCTTTCATTTAACATCATACAAAATTCCAACACATTGCCCCAGGAAATGCCCAGAGCCAACATGACATACAGGACCTCTCTACCACTGGTCTTGCAATCAGGGCTTGACCTGTCTGCTTTGTAAGGCAAAGGAGAGGTTTCTTAGCATGCCAGTGCCTTTGCCTGCCTGTAGTCATGGCTTCCAGTTATCTTCTCTAACAAGTCCCTTGGGAAGCTTACTTGGTAATGTTCCTCAGTGGGCCCATTAATACTCCAAGAAACTTCACTGTTACTTCTGACTTTGTCTTGTTGAGCACTTTGTGCAAACTTCTCTCTGCACTAGAGGCTGATGAACTCAGCATCAAATGCACCCTGGGACCATTATAACCTAAAGAATCTCCTGTGCCTTATGCCATCTTGTTATCTTCTTCAGGTTATCAGAACTTGTTCAGCAAAAAGGAGGGATATCTGGAGAGAGCTTAAAGAATCCAGTATAAATTTATTGTCTATTTATTTATAGTTGGGTTTAAAGAAGACATTAAAGCAGCACTGTGCAACTGATACCAATCCAGGATGTCCCAATGAGTTCTGTACTGTTACTGTGTTGACAAAGGTCCTTCTCAACCTCCCCACCCAATTTCTGCTCACAATGGACCTATGGGACTTGCATCACTTTTCTTCACATCACTCTTCTCCTCTGCATTCATCCGCTCAGTGTTAAAACTGCTTTGCACCAACTCCCACTGGCTTTCCTCAGAGAACCAGCTACACATGGAAAAGGAAAGATTTCTCTTTTTTATCTGGCCAGCAAATGGAAAGAAAGGTGATGCAATTGAATGAACAGTAAAACACAGTGATCAACTGCATGCCATGTTCAAGCTGCATCTATTGAAGTTTGTCTTTCATATGGAATACTTTTAAAAGAAATGATTTATTCTGAGGTAGGATAGGATAGATTGAATCACAGTGAAGTAGTTGACAACAGAGGCCATCAGACTCTGGTAGATAGAGCAAATTCCAGTAATCTCCCTGGGATAGATCAGCCAGGTAGTTGAGAGGTATCAACTTAAAACTGATCAGGACTTGTGAGTATTTCACACATTGAGACGGGTTAACACATTCTCACTGATTCTCAGACTTTGGGGAGATGGAACAAATTCCAGTAATCCCCCTGAAAGTCAGAAATCAGACAGATAATTGGGAGGTATCTGACTGAACAAAGAGCAAGGGATGGAGAAATCTGGAGGGCAGTGGGAGTAGTTTGTGCCCAAATGGCCTGCTGAAAACATGCCCTTAACCATGGCCATTTATTTAGGAGAGCTGAAAAAACTTGGAGGATGAGACACATCAAATAGGCAGCAGGGAAGAGTAGTGCTGGGCACCGGGCTATAGTCACAGGGCATTGGCACTGGCACCACTGTCTGTGTCTCTGAATCTGAAGACATTTGTGTCCAGCGAACACAGTTCTGGAAAACATTGTAGTTTCAGTAAAAGAAAAAAAAAGACATCAAATCACCTCAAAGATTCATATTTACAACTTAAAATGGAACAAGACTCATGAGAATTTTTCATGTTGAGAAGGGTTAACACAATTTCAATGATTTCCATCTTTGTCTTCAATTATTTGTTTCAGTTTTATTGACATTTATGATCAACTATTAAGCTTACAGCCTCAAAATAAATAAAAAGAGATACATTTGCATCTTGCACGTGGCCTGATGCCCCTTTCACCTTCGCAGTTCCCACAAGTCCTTCCATGCCGGAGAGTATGAGATCCAGCAGAGCACCTCTCCTCTTTGGTTCCTCCACTGCTTGGTCAAGAAGCTGCCATCTGTGCTCTCCATGGATCTGCTGGATGCCACATGCCCTGCTGTGCTGTCCCTGCTGCAGATAATGGAGTGACAAAGGCCACCAAATGGGACAAGGGACAGACAACATCAGATTCCCATCTGTCTGCAGAGGGCACCTTCCATTTACTCTCCCTGATCAGGAAGACAGGAAAAGACACTGATGGTCTCCTCTGTTTGCCATTTCCATTAGCTCTGACCTGTCTGCTCTTCCATCCCCAGGCAGAGCTCAGTGCACTCTCACAGAGGGCATTCACCCTTCTTTATCTCCTCGCCCATCCATCCTAAAGACTCGGTATCCCCCTTGTGCTACAGTGCAGTTGTGGAAGCCATTAAACTGTGTCCCCATGGTCCAAACAGGAGCTCAGGCCTGCAGCTCTATCAAGATTTCTAGCTTCTTGTGTGTTGGTGTTTGCATTAGTGCAAAACCACAGAAGTAAACATCCTAATTGGAAAGCATCACTGGACATAGCCTGACTGGATAGCTCATCTATGGTATCAGTGTGCAGAAGGTGGCACACAAACATTAGACTGATCGTGGGCCTTGGAGTTGACACAGCAACATGGTCACACCATGGGCATGGCTTTCCTGAAGGCCCTGTGCTGCTCTTGCAGCTGTGAGTGAATTCACCAGACAGCCAGTGCTATCCCCTCTCTGGCCCTCGGCTGATGCCCAGGAAGGAGCTGTCTATCTCAGGGATTTCCCACATGGTTTACAAGCACTGGCACACATCAGGAGCAGCCCAGGCACCTTGGGCATCACCCAGTGTCTGTGTGTGAGCAGCTGCCTCCCAGCTGAAGGTCCGAGGACTCAGAGCAGGAGCTCACATGCAGGCAACTCCTTGTGCTCTTCTGAACTGAACCAGAGGAATCCCAGCTCCTGTGGGTGTGTAGGGAGCTGAATCCCATTTCAGCTCCAGGATTTCTGTCAAGGGATGAGACTCCTGCACTGCCTCAGCTGGATCACTGCCCTGCACAGGGAAAGTCCAAACCTTGCCTTCCTTGTCTGGTTGCCCTTATTGTTTCATCAAACGATCTCTGGGAGCACTCCCCATATGTCTCCAATCAGTCACTGACCACTGGACATGTGGTGGTTAATTGAGCGAATTTCAAAGCAC
This sequence comes from Coturnix japonica, assembly GCF_054131305.1. Taxonomy (NCBI): domain Eukaryota; kingdom Metazoa; phylum Chordata; class Aves; order Galliformes; family Phasianidae; genus Coturnix; species Coturnix japonica. The sequence continues at coordinate 94,233 of NW_028189054.1, read as the reverse complement.
AGTCATGATGCTGTTGTCTTTCAGGAGCTGTTGGCCATGAGGACCCAGGGACATGTCAGGGGAGACAAGTCGGAAAGATAAAAATGACATAATCTGCTGCTTGCCTGTCCAGGCTCCTGGGACACAGGGAGCTCATAAAAGTGTGCAGGGCTGCAGAGAGACAGCTGTGCCCAGGAGCAGCTCTTGTGCACAGCACAGCCTGCAGGTGACAGAAGGAGAGGAGAGAAACTGAAGAGAGCATGCAGGATGTGTGTGGTGTGAGCGGGCTGTGAGCTCACTGCAGGAGCATTGCTCACAGACCATGACAGGGTAAGTCTCACTGCAGACCATGAGCTGCTTTTCATAGAGGGTCAACTTAATTTGGGACATCCCATAGGAGATCTGGATGCAGGCACTGCATGTTTCTTTACTGTGGAAAAAGCCTTCTGCTCCAGCTGAGGGCTTCCATACTGCAGTATGAAATCACAGCCCTGAGGGCTGCATGTCCCAGCACGGCTGCAGGCTGTGCAGCCGGGGCTGCAGGCGGGTGCCCAGGGCTGTCCTGCAGAGCAGGGTCCCTGCTGTGCCCCAGGGGCTGTGTGCCGGGTATGGGACTCTGCCGCCTGCCAGGCTCAGCACTCAGCCTGCCCGGGGAGCTGCCCAGGGTGCTGCAGGGAGACGGGTGGGGGGAAGGAGCCCCCCGGCAGGGCTTGTGCTGCCACAGCTGCTGCCTGGGGCAGGGGATCACAACTCCACTGCACAACGGAATGTTTCTGAGGGCACTTTGCAAGAGGAGAGCCAAGGCAGGGGGTTTCCATTTCCTGTTCTGAGGCAAAGAGGTTTGGAGTCAGAAATCTAAAAGGGGCAATAAGAGTTCTGAGAATTTTTCATCAATCAATTGCTTGTTTTGTGAACACTCACACATGATGTGCTTTCAGTCTCCCCTTTCTCGAAGGATGGAATTATCATCATTTTCTGTAGGCATGAATAATTCACTTATCCTACAAACAGGCAGCATTTTCTAACTGAAACTGAATGCCACAGAAGCTCGGGTAGGGGGCTCTAAGAGCACTTGGGGTAAAGATATGAGACATGAAACAGATGAAAATATCCAGGGAGAAGGCATAAGAAAATAAAAGGAAGGTTAGAGCTCCATATGCTGCTTCTGCTTAAGGAATGCTGAAATACATGAAATTAAATGCAAGTAATGGTGCTAAATGTACACTGTTGTAAGAGAATAAAAACATTTCATATTATAGCAGGAGGAGTGTGTCTGAGAATGGTCTGGACTTGTCATTATCTTCTGCACTCTGAGCAGGACTCCAAGCCCAACAACAGCAGATGTCCAACAGCAGCTCCATCAGCGAGTTCCTCCTGCTGCCGTTGGCAGACACGCGGCAGCTGCAGCTCCTGCACTTCTGGCTCTTCCTGGGCATCTACCTGGCTGCCCTCCTGGGCAACGGCCTCATCAGCACAGCCGTAGCCTGCGACCGCCGCCTGCACACCCCCATGTACTTCTTCCTCCTCAACCTGGCCCTCCTCGACCTGGGCAGCATCTCCACCACTCTCCCCAAAGCCATGCCCAACGCCCTCTGGGACAACAGGGCCATCTCCTACACAGGATGTGCTGCACAGCTCTTTTTCTTTTCCTTCTTCCTCTCAGCAGAGTATTCCCTTCTCACCATCATGTCCTATGACCGCTACGTTGCCATCTGCAAGCCCCTGCACTACGGGACCTTGATGGACAGCAGAGCTTGTGCCACCATGGCAGCAGCTGCCTGGGGCACTGGGGTTCTCTATTCCCTGCTGCACACTGCCAGTACGTTTTCACTGCCTCTCTGCCAAGGCAATGTTGTCAACCAGTTTTTCTGTGAAATCCCACAGATCCTCAAGCTCTCCTGCTCTGGCTCCTACCTCATGGAATTTGTATTTCTCTTTTTTGGTGTCAGTTTAGGCTTTGGTTGCTTTGTTTTCATAGTTGTGTCCTATGTGCACATCTTCATGGCTGTGCTGAGGATGCCCTCTGAGCAGGGACGGCACAAAGCCTTCTCCATGTGCCTCCCTCACCTGGCTGTGGTCTCCCTGTTTCTCAGCACTGGTGCTTTTGCCTACCTGAAGCCCCCGTCCATTTCCTCCCCACTCCTGGATCTGACAGTGGCACTTCTGTATGCAGTGGTTCCTCCAACACTAAACCCTATTATCTACAGCATGAGGAACAGGGAGATCAAGCACGCTTTCAGGAAGGTGTTGCAATAAGCACTATTCCAGCTACAATAAAATGCACAACTTCCTCAATAGGATTCCCAGTGGTGGTTCTTTATGTTTTATGCATCTTTGTCTGTTTGATTATGTGAGATATAGGAATGTGCAAAAAAAAAAAATGTTATTGAACTTATAAATAAAAATGTATTTAAATTCTTTCCTACCTAATTTCCATTTTCTCACTCCAAGAACTCATGTAAACATGGAACCAGATTCCCTGAATATGTTATAAGATACCTAAAAAGCTTTCAAAATAGACTTACTTAGATTTTCTTTCTTCCTACTTTGCCTGGATTTGGGGAGGTACAGCCACAGACAGCAGCTCAACGTGCTCTTTTCATTCATGTGCTCTTACCATTGCTGCAGTGCTCTTGAGTCCTCTCATTTGTGCAGTCCTGAAGGTCTTGTGTGTCTCACAACAGTCCTGTTGCCTCTACAGCAGCAATCCAGGGCTGCAGTCAGTAGCCGGCAATATGAACAGGTCTGTCAGAGCTGGTCTCCTTGCTGGCACTGCCATAACAAGAGGGCCCCTTTAGAGCAGGACCAGAGAACTGGAGGGAGGCCTCTTCCAAAGCTGGTGTAAGGAATATACCTCAGGAGCTGCTCCCTGAGAAAACCTTGAGATCTTCAGGTGCTCTTCACTGTGTGACCAGATCAGATTGAATAGTCCCAAGGAGATCCATAAGCATCTCAAGGCAGTGCTGTGGTTTAAGGTTTATGGGTTGAGACAAAGAGAAAAAGAAAAGGATAATAATTATGACAAATGTATTTATACATATATAATATATTTAGTGTATTTTCACACATATACAACATATGCAGTTGCAAACATATATGAACTAATCCCTATGCGCATCTGTCTGCAAGTCCAGGATTAGTTGCAGGGGTTTTAACAGCCACAGGGTTCACTGTAGGAGCTGAAGTGGCTGTTGGGCTGTTGCAGGAGTTGAAGTGACCTCAGAGTTCATTGCCAGAGCTGGAACCACCACAGGACCTGTGACTATGTTGGAGCAGCCACTGGGCTCATTGGAGGGGTTGGAGCCACCGCAGGGCTGTACTTCCTCCCTTGGGAGGAATTTGTACCATTTTCTTATTACCATACTTGGAACAGCTACAGGACCCGTAGCAGGAGTAACTGCAGAGCTCATTATGAGGGGTGGAGTGACAGAGGGATCTGCCCAGAGCTTGGAGCAACTGCAGGACGTGTAGCAAAACCTTGGAGCTGCTGCATGGTCTGTGCCAGGAGTTGCAGAGGCTGCAGCACTGTCAGCAGATCCAGCTCTCTGGATCTGGCACACTGCAGTCATTTGTGCCTCTTGGGGGTTACCAGTGCCACAGCAGACCTGCCCCCAATATTCTACCAGTTTATCAGGATCCTGCAGTTGCTCGGAGATGAAGTTCCAAAGCCCTGGGGGTGCCCACCACTCCAGGCAGCTGCCCAGACCGTCCCACACCCTCTGCCATGCAGAGCCTTCTCACCTTGGGGCAGATCTCTCACTGATATTCCTGAATAATTGTTTAACCTCAATCATAGATTCATAGAATCACCAAGGTTGGAAAAGGCCTAAAAGATCATCCAGTCCAACCGTTCACCTATTACCTATAGCTCCCACTAAACCATGTCCCTCAACACAATATCCAGTACACCCCCGGACTCACAGAGGCGACAATGTAAATTGTGTAATTCCTAATCATATGGACAATATTACTTCCAAAACCCAAAGATGACCGCAGAGCTGAATGTGCACAAAACTTCACTTTGTCAGCTGCCAATTTTATCGTGGTACAAACTGAGGTCAAACAGCATAGCAAAATAAATACCCTAATGCAGCATCCAAGCACCAAGTAAGGAGCTGTGCAGTGAAGCTTCATGAGAAGACTCAACAAGCTCCACACATAGGGAGCACATCCACACATATCAGCACCATGGCCTGCACTTCTCCAGCTCCCACAAAGCCCTGTCCGCTCTGGACAGATGTGCTGCTATCTCAACCCTTGGAGCCTCACATCAGGCACCAAAATGACAGTGGTTGTTGAACCCAACATGTGGCTCAGCAGCACACAGTGCTTTGTGCACTGCCCAATTCCCAGTGGGATGGGGATGAGAACTGGGAAAAAGAGTACAACTTCTGGGATGTAACAAAGCAGTTTACTAAGAGAGATAAAAGAAGTGGAGTAATAGTTATCACTATATATCCGTTGATATGGAATTGTATGTAACAACTGATGCACAAGCACTTGCTCAGCACCACCAGACTGATGCTCAGCTGGACCCTGGGCAGTGAAGAGACTGAGATGAACTCCCACCCCTTTCAATACAATTTCTGCTTGCTGTCAGCTGATAGAGAACGTCCCTTTGGCCACTATCAGTCAGCTGTCCTCACTCTGTTCCCTCCCAGCTCCATGTGCCCTCCACTGACCATGGCCTTGGCTCTGTACAACACTGCTTAGCAGCAGCTGTAAACATCAGAGTGTTATCAATGGTTTTCTCCTAGAACCAAAACACTGCACCACAGCAGACAGTCTGAAGAAAACAATTCCATTCCAGCTGTAACTCAGATTCCTGCCTGTCCCCTCTTCTTGTTCTTCCTGATCAGGAAGCAAGGAACAGAATCTGCCGCTCTCCTCTCTGAGCCCTTTCCATCAGTTCTCAGCTGGCTCCTCTGCCATCCCCAGGCAGAGCTCAGTGCCCTCTCATGGATGGCAGCAGCCTTTTCTCTTCTTCCTTGCCCATCCGTCATGCAGAATCTGTACCCCATTTGCTACAGTACAGAGCTGAGAATCAACCCACCATGTCTCTGTGAACCAAACAAGACCCTAGGCCTGCAAAGGCACAGAGATTTGGAGTTCGCTGAGTGAATGTTTGTGGTCCTCTCATTAGTGTAACGACTCTTCAGAAAGGATCCCCTTCCAGAAGCATGTTTTGATTTTGCCTGGCTGGGCCTTGCATCTACACCGTGCTACTGGTGTTCAGAAGATGGCACACAGGTACGAGACCCATTGTGGGGCTCACAGTTGTCCAGTGAACATTGTCACTACCCAGGGCATGTCTTTCCTAAAGGTCCTCAGTGGCATTTGCCAGCTGGCTGGGGGTGTGCTGGAGACCCCAGGGAACTGCCATTCTGTTGTAATACAAGAAGAATTTTACAGAGCAGCAGCCATGGATCAAGATAAGCACTTTACAGAGCAGCAGCTGCAGAGCAGGATAAACAGCATGAGAACCAAGGACACCTCTAGCAAAAGAGTGAAAGGCTCGTGGCTTTGAAGCGGGGTTTTAGGGTTCTTATTGCAGAAGCTTTCTTCCAATTAGTACGTGTGATTTTTGAACACCCTTGTTTGTTTGCTATAAAAGTACGGCTCTTCAGGCAATAGATGGACACAGCTATATTTAACTATATTGGTGTGTGGTTGTTTGTCCTAGAACGCTGACTTTTGCCTTCAGGTTCGCCAACACATGGGGGCCCGCAATGTCATGGGATTTAACTCTTGAACACCTGTGGGATCCCGAGAAACTAAGCCAGTATTTGAGTCAGGGATGGCGCAGCCTAGATAGATCTAAGGGGGTATGACTTATTTGGGGCTTGGCTTGTGCTTACCGTGCTCTATATAACACTGTTCCGAAAAGAGAGAATTTCCGAGCTGAGGTTCTAGCCAAAAAGGGAAATCCCCAAGTCAATTTTGATCAGTCACAGGAGGCACCAGTAACAATATCAGTTGCCCTTGTGGAAGGCAAGAAATGGAAATGGGTGTCCTCACGTCTAGAACGGAAAAAAGAAGTGGAGGAGGAGGCAACAGAAGATCCAGGTGACAGGTCTGGATAAGTACCGAGAAAGGAAAAAGGAAAAGTGTCATGAAGAAGAGAGTGATGAGGAGGAAATCTCTGTTACTGTTTGTCGATCCCTGAAGATGACTGAAATCGAAGGCGTAAGAAAGGAGTTCACACGGCACCAGAATGAATCTCTTGTTACCTGGTTGCTTCGCTGTTGGGACAGCTGGGACGGTAGCTTGTTGTGATGTGACAGGCCCTTCCCCATATTCTGGAAGAATCTTAGTGTAATACAGTGGGTGTAGACAAAAAGGCGTAGGTTATATAAGGATGTGTCTGTTTCAATAAATCGCCATTTTGCCACTTCATCTCCTTGGTGTCACTTGGTAACTGGTCTAGCTGCTGCTTCAGTTGAAGGCGAGAGATCGTAAAGAAATTAACGACCATAAAGCCTTCATGTGTATCATTAAAATTCTCAGCTATTAGACACAAGCGCTTTCCAGATTGAGCAAGGAACAACAGTAAATTGCACTGTGTGTTTCCTTGTGGTGTTACCTACGTGACCACAGAGAAGACACGAGGAAGTGGCATGACCAGCCTACTCCTGTACTATGAGCACGGGTGAGGGAACTACAAAACAGTCCAACCACCAGTACGGCTGCTCCAGTTATCACAGGTAACCAATAGAGGGGCCCTGCCCTCATTCAAGGGAGTGGAAGGGATAATAGAGTTTATTGGACTGTGTGGATTTGATGGCCTAGCACATCAGAACCACAGAAATATAAGGCACTGGTGGATACTGGTGCACAGTGCACCCTAATGCCCTCCAGTCATGAAGGGACAGAATCAATCCATATTTCTGGATATCTCTCAAGAATTGACTGTGTTGGAGGCTGAAATAAGCCTCACTGGTAAAGACTGGAAAAAACATCCTATGTGAGTGGTCCAGGGTTTCCGTTCATACTTGGTATTGAGGATACCTCAGAAGAGGGCATTTCAAGGATACTAAGGGGTATCACTGGGCCTTTGGAATCGCTGCTGTAGATATGGACAACATTAAGCAGCTGTCTGTTTTGCCTGGCCTGTCAGAGGACCCGTCTGTTGTGAGGCTGCTACGAGTAAAAATAAAAGAGCAGCAGGTACCGATTGCTACAAAGACAGTGCACAGACGGCAGTATCGCACCAACAGGGATTCCTTGCTCCCCATTCATGATTTGATTCGCCAGTTGGAGAATCAGGGAGTGATCAGTAAAACTCACTCACCTTTTAACAGCTCCATATGGCCAGTGCGTAAAGCCAGTGGAGAATGGAGGCTGACAGTAGACTACCGTGGCCTGAATGAGGTCACACCCCCACTGAGTGCTGCTGTGCTGGAGAGCAAATAATTCAAATTCTTCTATGAGCCAGTTTTGCTATTAAGTGAAGCAAAGTAAAAGGGCCTGCCCAGGAAATTCAGTTCTTAGGTATAAAGTGGCAGGATGGATGTCATCACATCCCAACAGTGATTGACAAAATCACTGCCATGTCTCCACCAACTAGCAAGAAAGAGACACAATCTTTCCTGGGTGCAGTGGGCTTTTGGAGGATGCACATTCCAAACTACAGCCTCATTGTAAGCCCCTTTATCAGGTGATGCAGAAGAAGAATGATTTTGCATAGGGCCCAGAGCAGCAGCAGGCTTTTGAACAGATTAAACAGGAGATAGCCTGTGCCATGGACCTGGGGCCAGTACGGACTGGACAGGATGTAAAGAACATCCTCTATACTGCTGCTGGAGAGAAAGGTCCCACTTGGAGTTTGTGGCAAAGAGCCTCAGGAGGGACCCAAGGCCGACCCCTGGGATTCTGGAGCTGAGCGTACAAGGGGTCTGAAGAGTGCTACACTCCAACTGAGAAGGAGATCTTAGCCGCGTATGAGGGGGCTCGGGCTGCTTCCGAAGTAGCTGGTACTGAAATGCAGCTCTTTCTGGCACCTCGACTGTCAATGATGAACCGGATGTTGAAAGGGGAGGTTCTCTCCACCCATCATGCTACCGATGCCACCTGGAGCAAGTGGATTGCACTGATTAGACAACAAGCGCGGATGGGGAACCTCAATCGTCCAGGAATTTTAGAAGTGATCATGAACTGGACTGAAGATAAAAAGTTTGGAACATCACCAGGAGAAGAGGTGTCATGTGCTAAAGCGGCCCCACCATACATCGAACTACCAGAAAATGAAAAGAAATATGCTCTTTTCACTGATGGATCATTTCATATTGTAGGGAAGCATCGGAGATGGAAAGCTGCTGTTTGGAGCCCCACACGACAGGTCGCAGAGGCCACTGAAGGTAAAGGAGAATCAAGTCAGTTTGCAGAGGTAAAAGCTGTCCAGCTGACCTTAGATGTGGCTGAACGGGAGAGGTGGCCAATGCTTTATCTTTATACTGACTCATGGATGGTGGCAAATGCCTTATGGGGGTTGTTACAGCAGTGGGAACAAAATAACTGGCAACGGAGGTGTAAACCTATTTGGGCTGCTGAACTGTAGAAAAACATAACTGCTCAAAAAAAAGATATGATTGTAAAGGCGTGTCACGTGGATGCACACTTGCCCAAGAGTCGGGCTATTGCAGAACAACAAAACAACCATCAGGTAGGTCGAGCTGCCAGAATTGAGGTGGCTCAAATAGACTTGGACTGGCAGAACAAGAGTGAATTATTTCAAGCTTGATGGTTCCATGAGACCTCAGGCCATCAAGGAATGGACATAACATATAATTGGGCTAGAGACTGAGGGGTGGACTTAACTATGGATGCTATTGCACTGGTTATTCATGACTGTGAATCATGTGCCATAATTAAACAAGCCAAGAATATGAAGCCTCTCTGGGGGGAAGGCCAAGGCAAAAGTATAAATATGGGGAGGAGTGACAGGTGAATGATGTCACCTTGCCAGGATCTCATAATGATAAGCGTTTTGTGCTTACCATGGTGGAAGCAACCACTGGGTGGCTTGAAACATACGCAGTACCCCATGCTACTGCCAGAAACACAATATTGGGTTGTTAGAAACAAGTCCTATAGAGACATGACACCTCAGAAAGAACTGAGTCTCATAATGGGACACATTTCAAAAATTCCCTTAATAAATACTTGGGCCAAAGTTCATGGCATTGAGTGGATTTATCATATCCCCTACCATGCACCAGCTTCTGGTAAAATTAAAAGATACAATGGGGTGTTGAAAACTATGTTGAAAGCAATGGGTGGTGGAACACTGAAGCACTGGGAAAAGCATTTGCATGTGGTGCAAGGATGCTGTTAAAGTTCATATCCCACATGTGCCCTGTGTCTCATCACAGGATGTGGGGTGTGAGAAGGGCCCAGTCTGAACAAGCAGTCAATCCCAGTGAAACTCTGAACTTCAGATCTCTCAGTTCCAGTGCCCTCCTGTGCACACTCTCCCATAGTTTGATGTTCTTTATGTTCTGCATTGCCCAGAAGTGCACCCAGTGCTCCAGGTGAGGCAGTAGCAATGCAGAGCAAAGAGGGACAAACCTTTCTCCCACCCAGCTGGCAATAAATTGCTTGATGCACTTTAGGGGACTGTTGGCCTTCTTGGCTGGCTGGGCACACTGCTGACTCACTTAAAATTTTATGTTGAGCAGGACCCCCAATCCTTTTCAGTCAGACGTCTCTCATGTGTCCAATATACAGACAGTGTTTATGTCCAGGGTTGCCCATACCCAGGTGCACAATCAGGCACTTGTTCTTGTTATACTTTATGCACTTGGTGCTTAGTACCAACTGGTACCCACTTCTCTGACTTGTCCACATCTCTCTGCAAGTCCTCTCCACCCTAAGTGGAGGCAACAACACCTCCTCATCTGGTCTCATCAGCAAACTTGCTCAGAACATCTTCTAGTCCTGCATGCAAGTCATCTGCATAAACATGAAAGGAAAGTGGCCCTAAAATGGAACCCTGGGGAGCTCTGACAGTGACCATCTACCAGCCCAATGGAACCCACTGACTATAATCCTCTGGGACAGAACTACTGGCCAACTGCTCACCCACCACTGCTGGTGAACCTGAAAGGCAAAATGTCAGCGTGCTGGGTCAAACAGAGAAACACCAATATAGTTACATATAGCTGCATCAATTTATTGCCCGAAAGCCAGACTTTTATAGGAGACAGACAAGGGTGTCCAAAAATCACACACGCTAATTGGAGGAAAGCTACTGCAATAACAACCCTATAACCCCCCTTCAAAGCCACGAGCCATTCATTCTTTTCCTAGAGATGTCCTTTGTTCTCATGCTGTTTATCCTGCTCCGCAGCTGCTGCTCTGTGAACTCCTTATCTCAATCCATGGCTGCTGCTCTGTAAAATTCTTCTTGTATTACAACACACCACGTTCTGTTTCTGTCTAGCTGTATGCAGGAATTTCTGTCCAGAAGGGTGCTGGAGAAATAGTATCAAAAGCTCTACTGAAATCCTCAAGGATTACATCAACTGCCTTCCCTTGTTCAGCTCAATGGATAAAGGTGTCATAAAAAGACCTGAAATTAAATAGGACCTTCCCCTCTGTATCTTGTGTTGTCTGTGACCTGTCCTTCAGTTGTTTTTCCATAACTCCCACCATCATTTTCTCCATAATTTTACCAAGCACTGTAGTGAGACTGACAGGTCCATAGTTGCCCGTGTCATCTTTCTTGCTCTTCCTTACAATGAGACAACATTTGCCAGCTTCCTGTCAACAGGTATGACCCTAGATTTATTAGATGCCATTGAAATGCGAGCCCAGAGCATGCTAAAGTGTCATCAGTGCAAGAACGTAGATGTGCCATAGCTTTGCAATGCCTTGAAATCCAGACTATGCCACAGATGGAGCAGAGAGGAAGATCTGCCTCTTCTGTTCTGAGCTCATCCTTTTGATAAGCTGAATATCACTACATACTCCATGGGGTCAGGTGCAAAAGACACAATGGGTGCCCTAAGCACGTGGCTGAGGTGGTACTTAGGATGGCCAAGAATACCTCCCTTCTGGCCCTCAGCTGATGCTCCAGAAGGAGGTGTCTATCTCATAGATTTTCCGTCACAGTTTACAAGCACTAGCACAAAACTAGGATCACCCAAGGCATCTTGGGCATCACTGAGAGACTGTGTATGAGTAGTGCAGTCCCTGTGGAATAAAAACCAAGGATTCAGATGAGTGACTCACACACAGACACCTCACTGTGCACATCTGAACTCAGCTAGGTGAACTTGTAGCTCCTGTGGTTCTTTGAAAAACTGATCCCAATTCAGCCCCAGGGTTTCCATCTGAGGATGAGATGCCTAACGCTAGAATAAGGATGGGATGGTCTGTTGATAACAGGACAAATGGAAACGGATTTAAATTAAAAAGGGGAGACATAGGTTAGATGTGAGGAACCTATATTTTTACACAGCAACACTGGAAAAAGTTGCCCTCAGAGGCTGTGCATGCCCAATGGATGGGATCCTGGGTTTACTCTGGGTTTACCCTCACGTCAGTCCATGTTTCTACTCATACTTTTGTCTAGGTGAACTCTCACTTTACTCAAGGTTTTACTCACAGTTTACCATCAGGGAGTGTGATCGGGAGATGGGCTGGTGGAGTGACTTGCTGGCATCCCCGAGGGAAGGCTGCCAGGCAGATACCCCCAGAAAAGTGGTTGACTCCCTGCCCTGTCACAGTCAGACAGACCTGACTGATGAGAAGGGTTGGAAGAGAGTCCCAACTCAACATCACAGGAGCCCCCCCATGCCTGCCTAGCCCTCGACCCCTGATCCATCTAAGCAACAGGTTTGACACTCTGAAATCTGAAGGAGATAAGAATGGGGAGGCAATGGAGGATCTGCCTAGGAGGAAACCTAATGCAAGGCAGTCACTACCAAGCCTTGTGACTTCCTCTGCCATGAAAGAAAGAAGGGTGGCCGTGGTGGGTGACTCCCTTCTCAGAGGAATAGAGGGCCCCATTTGCAGACTGGACCCCAGTTGTCAGTAAGTCTGCTGCCTTCTTGGTTTCAGGTCAGGGACATAATGAGGAAACTCCCAATGCTGGTTAGGTCCACTGATTATTTTCCACTACTCATAGTTTAGGTGGGCAGTGATGAAATTTCTTAGATAAGACTACAAACTATAAAAAGAGATTTCAGGAATTTAGGCCATTTAGTTCACAAAGTGGGAGATCAAGTGATTTTTTGTTCTATACCTTCAGTGGCAGTGAGGGACACAGAGCAGGCTTGGAAAGCAAAGCAATGAACAATTGTCTCAGAGGTTGGTACTGAGCCAGAAACTTTGAGTTCTTTGATCACAGGACAGTTTACTTGGCCCATGGTCTGTTATCCATGAACGGAACCCAACTGTCTCAAAGGGGGAAGTGAATCCTAGCATAGACGGTAGCGGGGCTTATCGAAAGAGCTTTAAACTAGCTACGATGGGGGAGTGGACAAAACAGGGCTTACCAGAGATAAGCCTAGGGAAATGCTGTTTGAGCTGGGAGAGAGGCAGATGCCTCAGCTGAAGTGCGTCTACACCAACGCACGCAGCTTGGTCAACAAGCAAGAGGAGCTGGAAGCAACTGTGCATCTGACAAACCATGACCTAGTTGCTATTACCGACCCATGGTGGGACCACTGCCATGACTGGAGTGCTGTGATGGATGGTTACAAGCTCTTCAGAAGGGATAGAGGAGGAAGGAAGGGTGGTGGTGTGGCCCTTTATATTAAAGAGAGTTTCGATGTTGAAGAGCTTGGGCTTCAGAATGAAGTGCATGTTTGTAAGGATCGGGGGAAAGGCCTGTAAGTGTGACATCTTGCTAAAGGTTTCTTATAGACCGCCTAATTGATGGGTGAGGCATTCTATGAGCAGCTTACTGAAGTCGCAAGATTGCCAGCACTCATTTTCTTGGGAGAGTACAACTTCTCTGATATATGCTGGGAATATAATAAATAGCAGAGGAATCAGTCCAAGAGGTTTATAGATTGCATGCAAGACAGCTTCCTTACACAGCTGGTATGAAGTCCTACCAGGGGTGGTTCCTTGCTAGACCTGCTCTTCACTAACAGTGAAGGACTGGTAGGAGTTGAGAAGGTTGGGGACTGTCTTGGGCAGAGTGGCCATGAAATGGTAGAATTCTCTATTCTTGGAGATGTCAGAAGGGTGACTAGCAAAACTACTATCCTGAACTTCTAGAGGGCGGACTTTGACCTGTTCAGGACACTTGTAGCACAGGTCCCTTGGGAGTCGCTCCTTATGGGTAAAGGGGTCCAGGAAGCCTGGACACTCCTCAAGATGGAAATCTTAAAGGCACGAGATCAGGCTGTCCCTGAATGCCATAAGGTGAGCCATAGGGGAAGAAGACCAGTGCAGATGAACTGGGAAAAACTATTGAGACTCAGGAAGAAAAAGAGAATCTCCGTCCTCTGGAAGAAGGGGCTGGGTACTTGGGGAGATTACAAGGAAGTTGCTAAGGCATGCAGGGAGGAAGTTAGGAAGGCACATTAATTCCCTGTCCCTTAATCCATGCCCAGAGCTTCTCAGCCATGTCACTGCCAACTGTAAGCTCCATGCAGAGTTCAAGTGGGACACAGAGGGCACAGCCTTCTGCTGGGTGGATGCAAGTGTTGGTGGAACCAGATGGGACAAAGCCCTCCCACCATGCCCTCCTGGGAAAATGGCCACCCCAAGAATGGCAGTCTGCCTCCTCCATGACCCCATCTGAAATGCTCCTGCACTGATTGATTATAGGGCTTTAAACCAGGTCCAAATGGGGAAGGGTGGGGAATTGGATGTGACAGAGAAGGGCTGAGGGATATTGTTGCTGTTGGAGATTGAATGGAAAGCCTCTGAGTTGTTCTATAGGATTGTGTGAGGATTCCTCAGAGAAAGTCTTGTTGCCAATACCCCGTCCTAAATCTTACTGTGTACCCTCTGGGGGTAACCCCAACCTACTGCTGCCCTAAAGTGCCTGTAGACCAGTGTGGGTAGCATGGGAAATAAACGGGACAAATCAAGAGAAAACCACAGAGCTTTTCCTTTCATGCAGGCTGCTGATTCTGAGCAAGGCCCTGAACATCAGTACCACAGTGTAAATGCAAGACCCAGACAGGCTAAATCAAAGCATGCTTCTGGAAGGGGATGCTTTCTGAAGAATCCTTACACTAATGAGAGGACCACAAACATTCACTCAGCGAACTCCAAATCTCTGTGCCTTTGCAGGCCTAGGGTCTTGTTTGGTTCACAGAGACACGGTGGGTTGATTCTCAGCTCTGTACTGTAGCAAATGGGGTACAGATTCTGCATGACGGATGGGCAAGGAAGAAGAGAAAAGGCTGCTGCCATCCATGAGAGGGCACTGAGCTCTGCCTGGGGATGGCAGAGGAGCCAGCTGAGAACTGATGGAAAGGGCTCAGAGAGGAGAGCGGCAGATTCTGTTCCTTGCTTCCTGATCAGGAAGAACAAGAAGAGGGGACAGGCAGGAATCTGAGTTACAGCTGGGATGGAATTGTTTTCTTCAGACTGTCTGCTGTGGTGCAGTGTTTTGGTTCTAGGAGAAAACCATTGATAACACTCTGATGTTTACAGCTGCTGCTAAGCAGTGTTGTACAGAGCCAAGGCCATGGTCAGTGGAGGGCACATGGAGCTGGGAGGGAACAGAGTGAGGACAGCTGACTGATAGTGGCCAAAGGGACGTTCTCTATCAGCTGACAGCAAGCAGAAATTGTATTGAAAGGGGTGGGAGTTCATCTCAGTCTCTTCACTGCTCAGGGCCCAGCTGAGCATCAGTCTGGTGGTGCTGAGCAAGTGCTTGTGCATCAGTTGTTACATACGATTCTATATCAACGGATATATAGTGATTACTATTACTCCTCTCCTTTTATCTCTCTTAGTAAACTGCTTTGTTACAACCCAGAAGTTGTACTCTTTTTCCCAGTTCTCATCCCCATCCCACTGGGAATTGGGCAGTGCACAAAGCACTGTGAGCTGCTGAGCCACATGTTGGGTTCAACAACCACAGTCATTTTGGTGCCTGATGTGAGGCTCCAAGGGTTGTGGTAACAGCACATCTGTCCAGAGTGGACAGGGCTTTGTGGGAGTTGGAGATGTGCAGGCCATGGTGCTGATAGTTTCCCTATTTGTGAAGCTTGCTGAGTCTTCTCATGAAGCTGCATTTCACAGCTCCTTGCTTGCTGCTTGTTTTCCCTGCTGCATCATTTGTCAACTCTGGATGCTGGATTAGGGTATTTATTTTGCTATGCTGTTTGACCTTGGTTTGTACCACGATAAAATTGGCAAAGTGAAGTTTTGTGCACATTCAGCTCTTTGGACATCTTTGGGTTTTGGAAGTAATATTGTTGGTATGATTAGGAATTACACATTTTACACTGTCGTCTCTGGGAGACCAGGGGTATTCAAGGAGAGACTGGATATTGTGTTGAGGGACATGGTTAAGTGGGAGCTATTGGTAATAGGTGAACGGTTGGATTGGATGATCTTTCAGGCCTTTTCCAGCCTTGGTGATTCTATGATTCTAGGATTGAGGTTAAACAATTATTCAGGAATATCAGTGAGAGATCTGCCCCAAGGTGAGAAGGCTCTGCATGGCAGGGGGTGTGGGACAGTCTGGGCAGCTGCCTGGAGTGGTGGGCACCCCCAGGGCTTTGGAACTTCATCTCCGAGCAACTGCAGGATCCTGAGAAACTGGTAGAATATTGGAGACAGGTCTGCTGTGGCACTGGTAATCCTAAAAAGGCCCAAATGACTGCAGTGTGCCAGGGCCTGGCCCACACCTACTGAGCTGTGTTCAACACTATTCAGCATCTTCAAGGGGAAGAGAGCTGGATCTGCTGACATTGCTGCAGCCTCTGCAACTCCTGGCACAGTCCCTGCAATAGCTCCAAGTTTTTGCTACACATCCTGCAGTTGCTCCAAGCTCTGGACAGATCCCACTGTCACTCCACCCCTCATAAGGAGCTCTGCGGTCACTTATGCTACAGGTCCTGTAGCTGTTCCAAGTATTGAGATAAGAAAATTAAGCAAACCACTGAGTGCTGCTGTAGAGACGACGGGACTGCTGTGAGACACACAAGACCTTCAGGCCTGTAGAAATGAGAGGACTCGAATCCTCTGTGCACTGTATCAGTGTAAAGAGAGGAGGAATGAAAAGAACTAGTTGTGCTTCTATCTGTGGCTGTACCTTCCCCAAATCCAGACAAAGTTGGATAAGAGAAGAGCTAAGGAAAAGCGTATTTTGAATGCTATTTATTTATCTCTTAACCTATTCGGGGAATCTGGTTCCATGTTTACATGAGCTCTTGGAGTGAGAAAATGGATAGTAGGTGTGAAAGAAGTGAAACAAATTTTTATTTATAAGTTCAATAACATTTTTTTGCACGTTGCTATATCTCACATAATCAATCAATCAAAGATGCATAAAAGATGAAGAACCATCACTGGGAATCATGCGATGAAGATGTGCACTTTATTGAAGCGGGAATAGTGAGTATTGCAACACCTTCCTGAGAGCGTGCTTGATCTCCCTGTTCCTCATGCTGTAGATAATAGGGTTCAGTGTTGGAGGAACCACTGAGTACAGAAGTGCCACTGTCAGATCCAGGAGTGGGGAGGGAATGGAGGGGGGCTTCAGGTAGGCAAAAGCACCAGTGCTGAGAAACAGGGAGACCACGGCCAGGTGAGGGAGGCACGTGGAGAAGGCTTTGCGCCGTCCCTGCTCAGAGGGCATCCTCAGCACAGCCACGAAGATCTGCACATAGGACACAACTATGAAAACATAGCAGCCTACGTCTAAACTGATAGTAAAAATGAGAAACACAACTTCCCTGAGATTTGATTCTGAGCAGGAGAGCTTGAGGATCTGGGGAATTTCACAGAAAAACTGGTTGACAACATTGCCTTGGCAGAGAGGCAGTGAAAACGTACTGGCAGTGTGCAGCAGGGAATTGAGAACCCCAGTGCCCCAGGCAGCTGCTGCCATGGTGGCACAAGCTCTGCTGTCCATCAAGGTCCCGTAGTGCAGGGGCTTGCAGATGGCAACATAGCGGTCATAGGACATGATGGTGAGAAGGGAATACTCTGCTGACATGAAGAAGGTAAAGAAAAAGAGCTGTGCAGCACATCCTGTGTAGGAGATGGCCCTGTTGTCCCAGAGGGCGTTGGGCATGGCTTTGGGGAGAGTGGTGGAGATGCTGCCCAGGTCGAGGAGGGCCAGGTTGAGGAGGAAGAAGTACATGGGGGTGTGCAGGCGGCGGTCGCAGGCTACGGCTGTGCTGATGAGGCCGTTGCCCAGGAGGGCAGCCAGGTAGATGCCCAGGAAGAGCCAGAAGTGCAGGAGCTGCAGCTGCCGCGTGTCTGCCAACGGCAGCAGGAGGAACTCACTGATGGAGCTGCTGTTGGGCATCTGCTGTTGTTGGGCTTGGAGTCCTGCTCAGAGTGCAGAAGATAATGACAAGTCCAGACCATTCTCAGACACACTCCTCCTGCTATAATATGAAATGTTTTAATTCTCCTACAACAGTGTACATTTAGCACCATTACTTGCATTTAATTTCATGTAGATCAGCATTCCTTAAGCAGAAGCAGCATATGGAGCTCTAACCTTCCTCTTATTTTCTTATCCCTTCTCCCTGGATATTTTCATCTGTTTCATGTCTCATATCTTTACCCCAAGTGCTCTTAGAGCCCCCTACCCGAGCTTCTGTGGCATTCAGTTTCAGTTAGAAAATGCTGCCTGTTTGTAGGATAAGTGAATTATTCATGCCTACAGAAAATGAAGATAATTCCATCCTTCGAGAAAGGGGAGACTGAAAGCACATCATGTGTGAGTGTTCACAAAACAAGCAATTGATTGATGAAAAATTCTCAGAACTCTTATTGCCCCTTTTAGATTTCTGACTCCAAACCTCTTTGCCTCAGAACAGGAAATGGAAACCCCCTGCCTTGGCTCTCCTCTTGCAAAGTGCCCTCAGAAACATTCAGTTGTGCAGTGGAGCTGTGATCCCCTGCCCCAGGCAGCAGCTGTGGCAGCACAAACCCTGCCGGGGGCTCATTACCCCACACGTCTCCCCGCAGCGCCCTGGGCAGCTCCCCGGGCAGGCTGAGTGCTGAGCCTGGCAGGCGGCAGAGTCCCATACCCAGCACACAGCCCCTGGGGCACAGCAGGGACCCTGCTCTGCAGGACAGCCCTGGGCACCCGTCTCAGCTGGAGCAGAAAGCTTTTTCCACAGTAAAGAAACATGCAGTGCCTGCAGTCAGATCTCCTATGGGATGTCCCAGTTATAGTTACCCCTTAATTAAAAGCAGCTCATGGTCAGCTGTGAGACTTACCTTGTCATGGTCTGTGAGCAATGCTCCTGCAGTGAGTTCACAGCCCGCTCACACCACACACATCCTGCAAGCTCTCTCCAATTTCTCTCCTCTCCTTCTGTCACCTGCAGGCTGTGCTGTGCACGAGATCTGCTCCTGGGCACAGCTGTCTCTCTGCAGCTCTGCCCACTTTTATGAGCTCCCTGTGTCCCAGGAACCTGGACAAGCAAGCAGCAGATTATGTCATTTTTATCCTTCCCACTCATTTCCCCTGACATGTCCCTGGGTCCTCATGGCCAACAGCTCCTGAAAGACAACAGCATCATGACTGTGCTTTGAAATCCACTCAATTAACCACCACATGTCCAGTGGTCAGTGACTGATTGGAGACATATGGGGAGTGCTCCCAGAGATCGTTTGATGAAACAATAAGGGCAACCAGACAAGGAAGGCGAGGTTTGGACTTTCCCTGTGCAGGGCAGTGATCCAGCTGAGGCAGCGCAGGAGTCTCATCCCTTGACAGAAATCCTGGAGCTGAAATGGGATTCGGCTCCCCACAGAACCACAGGAGCTGGGATTTCTCTGGTTCAGTTCAGAAGAGCACAAGGAGTTGCCTGCATGTGAGCTCCTGCTCTGAGTCCTCCGGTCCTTCAGCTGGGAGGCAGCAGCTCACACACAGACACTGGGTGATGCCCAAGGTGCCTGGGCTGCTCCTGATGTTTGCAAGTGCTTGTAAACCGTGTGGGAAATCCCTGAGATAGACACCTCCTTCCTGGGCATCAGCTGAGGGCCAGAGAGGGGATAGCACCGGCTGTCCGGTGAATTCACTCACAGCTACAAGAGCAGCACAGGGCCTTCAGGAAAGCCATGCCCATGGTGTGTCCGTGCTGCTACGTCACCTCCAAGACCCACGATCGGTCTAATGTTTGTGTGCCACCTTCTGCACACTGATTCTATAGATGAGCTATCCAGTCAGGCAATGTCCAGTGATGCTTTTCAATTAGGATATTTACTTCTGTGCTTTTGCATTAATGCAAACACCAACACACAAGAAGCTAGAAATCTTGGTAGAGCTGCAGGCCTGAGCTCCTGTTTGGACCATGGGGACACAGTTTAATGGTTTCCACAACTGCACTGTAGCACAAGGGGGATACCGAGTCTTTAGGATGGATGGGCGAGGAGACAAAGAAGGGCGACTGCCCTCTGTGAGAGTGCACTGAGCTCTGCCTGGGGATGGAAGAGCAGACAGGTCAGAGCTAATGGAAATGGCAAACAGAGGAGACCATCAGTGTCTTTTCCTGTCTTCCTGATCAGGGAGAGTAAATGGAAGGTGCCCTCTGCAGACAGATGGGAATCTGATGTTGTCTGTCCCTTGTCCCATTTGGTGGCCTTTGTCACTCCATTATCTGTGGCAGGGACAGCACAGCAGGGCATGTGGCATCCAGCAGATCCATGGAGAGCACAGATGGCAGCTTCTTGACCAAGCAGTGGAGGAACCAAAGAGGAGAGGTGCTCTGCTGGATCTCATACTCTCCGGCATGGAAGGACTTGTGGGAACTGTGAAGGTGAAAGGGGCATCAGGCCATGTGCAAGATGCAAATGTATCTCTTTTAATTTATTTATTTATTTTGAGGCTGTAAGCTTAATAGTTGATCATAAATGTCAATAAAACTGAAACAAATAATTGAAGACAAAGATGGAAATCAATGAAAATGTGTTAACCCTTCTCAACATGAAAAATTCTCATGAGTCTTGTTCCATTTTAAGTTGTAAATATGAATCTTTGTGGTGATTTGATGTCTTTTTTTTTCTTTTACTGAAACTACAATGTTTTCCAGAACTGTGTTCGCTGGACACAAATGCCTTCAGGTTCAGAGACACAGACAGCGGTGCCAGTGCCAATGCCCTGTGACTGTAGCCTGGTGCCCAGCACTACTCTTCCCTGCTGCCTATTTGATGTGCCTCATCCTCCAAGTTTTTTCAGCTCTCCTAAAGAAATGGCCATGGTTAAGGGCATGTTTTCAGCAGGCCATTTGGGCACACACTACTCCCACTGCCCTCCAGATTTCTCCATCCCTTGCTCTTTGTTCAGTCAGATACCTCCCAATTATCTGTCTGATTTCTGACTTTCAGGGGGATTACTGGAATTTGTTCCATCTCCCCAAAGTCTGATGGAATGTGTTGTCAACTCCTTCACTGTGATTTGATCTATCCCTTCCTATCTATTCTTTTTCTTTTTCTTCTTATACTTTTTCTTTTTCTCAATCACTGTCTCTTTTTTATTAAGGCACGAAGTCTGAAAGATGTTCATTAATGTCAGTAAAAGTGAAAAACAGAGTTGGAGACAAAGATATAAATCAATGAGAATGTGTTAACCCATCTCAATGTGTGAAATACTCACAAGTCCTGATCAGTTTTAAGTTGATACCTCTCAACTACCTGGCTGATCTATCCCAGGAAGATTACTGGAATTTGCTCCATCTCTCAGAGTCTGATGGCCTCTGTTGTCAACTACTTCACTGTGATTCAATCTATCCTATCCTACCTCAGAATAAATCATTTCTTTTAAAAATATTCCATATGAAAGACAAACTTCAATAGATGCCGCTTGAACATGGCATGCAGTTGATCACTGTGTTTTACTGTTCATTCAATTGCATCACCTTTCTTTCCATTTGCTGGCCAGATAAAAAAGAGAAATCTTTCCTTTTCCATGTGTAGCTGGTTCTCTGAGGAAAGCCAGTGGGAGTTGGTGCAAAGCAGTTTTAACACTGAGCGGATGAATGCAGAGGAGAAGAGTGATGTGAAGAAAAGTGATGCAAGTCCCATAGGTCCATTGTGAGCAGAAATTGGGTGGGGAGGTTGAGAAGGACCTTTGTCAACACAGTAACAGTACAGAACTCATTGGGACATCCTGGATTGGTATCAGTTGCACAGTGCTGCTTTAATGTCTTCTTTAAACCCAACTATAAATAAATAGACAATAAATTTATACTGGATTCTTTAAGCTCTCTCCAGATATCCCTCCTTTTTGCTGAACAAGTTCTGATAACCTGAAGAAGATAACAAGATGGCATAAGGCACAGGAGATTCTTTAGGTTATAATGGGCCCCAGGGTGCATTTGATGCTGAGTTCATCAGCCTCTAGTGCAGAGAGAAGTTTGCACAAAGTGCTCAACAAGACAAAGTCGGAAGTAACAGTGAAGTTTCTTGGAGTATTAATGGGCCCACTGAGGGCCATTACCAAGTAAGCTTCCCAAGGGACTTGTTAGAGAAGATAACTGGAAGCCATGACTACAGGCAGGCAAAGGCACTGGCATGCTAAGAAACCTCTCCTTTGCCTTACGAAGCAGACAGGTCAAGCCCTGATTGCAAGACCAGTGGTAGAGAGATCCTGTCTCTCATGTTGGCTCCTGGCATTTCCTGGGGCAATGGGTTGGAGGTCCGTATGATGTTAAATGAAAGACATGGGGACAGAAGATCCCAGGCTCTACATGTGGTGCAAGGACGCTGTGAGGTTCATGTCCCATATGAGACCTATGTTTCATTGCAGGATGTGAGAAGGGATGTGAGAAGGGCCCAGTCTGAACAAGCAGTCAATCCCTGTGAAACTCTGAACTTCAGATCTCTCAGTTCCAGTGCCCTCGTTTGCACATTCTCCCAGAGTTTGAAGTCCTTTATGTTCTGCGGTGCACAATCAGGCACTTGTTCTTGTTATACGTTATGCACTTGGTGCTTAGTACCAACTGGTACCCACTTCTCTGACTTGTCCACATCTCTCTGCAAGTCCTCTCCACCCTCAGTGGAGGCAACAGCACCTCCTCATCTGGTCTCATCAGCAAACTTGCTCAGAACGTCTTCTAGTCCTGCATGCAAGTCATCTGCATAAACATGAAAGGAAAGTGGCCCCAAAATGGAACCCTGGGGACCCCGACAGTGACCATCTACCAGCCTGATGGAAAAAACTGACTATAATCCTTTGGGACTGACCTACTGGCCGACTGCTCACCCACCACATTGTGTTTCTGTCTAGCCATATGCAGAACATTCTGTCCAGAAGGTTGTTGTGAGAAACAGTATCAAAATCTCCACTGAAATCCTCAAGGATTACATCAACTGGCTTCCCTTGGTCAACTAAACGGATAACTGTGTCACAGAATGAGCTTAAATTAAACAGGACCTTCGCCTCACAAACTTGTGTTGGCTGCAACCAATGACAGAATTGTCCTTCAGCTGTTTTTCCATAACTCCCACCATCATTTTCTCCATAATTTTACCAGGCTCTGGACTGACAGGTCCATAATTGCCCATGTCATCTTTCTTGCTCTTCCTTACAATGAGACAACATTTGCCAGCTTCCTGTCAGCTGGTATGACCCTAGACTTCTTTAGATGCAATTGAAATGACAGCCCAGAGCATACTAAGGCGTCATCATTGAAAGAAAGTAGATGTGCCATACCTTTGCAATGTCTTGAACTCCAGAGTATGCCACAAATGGAGCAGAGGGGAAGATTTGCCTCTTCTGTAGTGAACTCATTCATTTGGTAAGCAGAATAACACTACCTGATACATGAGGACTGTGTCTCTGCTCTGCTCTGCTCAGCTCACAGGGCAGAGGTTCAGGGTGTTGCTCTCATGTCAGTGCAGGTAAACTCACTTTAACCTTTTTTCTTCTGTAAATGCTTCCTCTGTTTGTATGCTCAGATACACTTCCACATTCCCTCAAGTACACTTCCATATATCATTAACAATTACACTTTCTTATACCATCAAAACTGTTTGTCAAACAGTACAGTTCTTCAGTTCACATAAACTCCCTTAATACAGTCTGTATTCTTCAGTTATAAACACTGTGCCACAGAACCAGCACTGATTGAACCACCTCCCTCACACACTTCCTCGCAAGCAGTACATAGTATTACATAAATGGGTTGACATTCATTGGTCGGGTGGAATGTACACCTCTCCTCAGGACAATCTTACTAATCTACAGAGTACAAACTCCCGTCTTCTTACATACAAGCAGAAAGTACATATGAGTGGACAGACAACACAGTCTTTCACTTTGTCCGTGTCTGGCCATTTCCCTCACAGGAGGAAGGAAACATGGATCGGGACTCGGCACTCACCCTGCAGCTGTTCTGTGTCTCACTCACACCACACTCACTCTGACATTTAGATCAAAAACCATGGTTTATTCATACTACACAATGCTGACAACGTTTTCTAGCTGGAATCTTAATAACACTCATACTCTGGTCGACCAGTTGCAAACGTTAATGTTTTTCCCAGAGTCGGCTTGACACACGGTACCAAACACTTAAAGCAGATGATAATATTGAACATACAACCTATAACCCCCGTGATTACAACTTGGAGAACCCAGGCTACCATTTGACAGGCTATCCACTATATCCCATACCCGTAGGAGAGACCAACCTAGGTCCCTCCTATTGTCACCCACCTGGGAGAGAGTACTTGTTCTTGTTTCCATTCATATGACATACAGTTCCCTTTCATAGGAACTCACCCAAGGAGTCTTCCTACCCCAGCTGGCAACCAAAGCCATGAGCTCACCTCCCTGGGAGCAGCACGTATGGCTGTAAACTGTGTAGGATGTCTCCTCAAGACATATGGGCTCCACTTACCATACACATACCTGGTCCACCTATGGGTGGTCCTTGTCTGTCCCTGCAGTGATCAGGTGAGGAAGGGAGTCCTTCAGAGAAATCTCAGGGTGCGCCAAAAGTGTCTCCCTCTCAGCTGGTCCTGCAGCGAACAGAGCTGGTCCCACCTGGGCCGCCAAATTGACTACAGGAATTGAACTCTATAACCTCTATAACTGATACAGTCTCCCATGACATACTTATACCAAAGCTGAGGAAGTATGGGATAGGTGATTGGACAGTGAAGTGGGTCGAGAACTGGCTGACTGGCAGAGTGCAGAGGGTTGTCGTTGGCGGTGCAGTGTCTGGCTGCAGGGCTGTAACTAGCGGCATCCCCCAGGGGTCTGTGCTGGGTCCGGTCTTGTTCAACATCTTCATCAACGACCTTGATGAGGGGATAGTGACCACCCTCAGCAAGTTTGCTGATGACACGAAGTTGGGAGGATTGGCTGACACGCCTGAAGGCTGTGCTGCCATTCAGCGAGACCTGGACAGGCTGGAGAGCTGGGCAGTAAGACACCGGATGAGGTTTAACAAAAGCAAGTGTAGAGTCTTGCACCTGGGTAGAAATAATTGCATGCACCAGTACAGGCTGGGGGAAGAGCTGCTGGAGAGGAGCTCTGCTGAGAGGGATCTGGGCGTCCTGGTGGACGACAGATTGACCATGAGCCAGCAGTGTGCCCTTGTAGCCAAAAAAGCCAATGGCATCCTGGGGTGCATTAAAAAGAGCGTGTCCAGCAGGTCGAAGGAGGTGATCCTCCCCCTCTACTCTGCCCTGGTGAGGCCTCATCTGGAATATTGTGTCCAGTTCTGGGCTCCCCAGTACAAAAAAGACAGGGATCTCTTGGAAAGAGTCCAGTGGAGGACCACAAAGATGGTGAAGGGCCTGGAGCATCTCCCCTATGAGGAGAGACTTAGGGAACTGGGTCTGTTTAGCCTTGAGAAAAGAAGGCTGAGAAGGGACCTGATCCAGGTCTATAAATATTTGAGGTGTGGGGGGCAAAGAGGTGAGGCCAGACTCTTTTCAGCAGTGTGTGGAGGAGGGACAAGGGGAAACAGACAGAAACTGCACCATAGGAAATTCTGCACTAATGTGTGCAATAACTTCTTTATGGTGAGAGTGACAGAGCACTGGAACAGGCTGCCTAGGGTGGTTGTGGAATCTCCTTCTCAGGAGATATTCAAGACCTGCCTGGATGCTGAGCTGTGCAACGTGGTGTAGGGAACCTGCTTTGGCAGGGGGACTGGACTCAGTGGTCTCTGGAGGTCCCTTCCAACCCCTACAATTCTGTGATTCTGTGAATATCATGGAGTTGTTTGGATGGGGAAAGACTACCCCTTTGAATGACCTTTTGTCAGGGCATGTCCTGGGATTCCTAGGATCCTCAAAATGCAGCACTGCTTCTGTCACTGAAAAATGGGGCCCTGTGTGGGACGGAGGGAGGGTCCATGAGTCCCTGGCCCACCTGACTGAGTATTTCCATGGTCTTAGCAAAGACATACTTACAACTTGAGAATGACAGTTAGCTGTGTTCATGGTGGCATGGCCACTTTTAATGGCCTTGAACTGTCTGAACATAACTGAAGGGGCTCAGGCTGATGCAAATCAGCTATTGAATGATAGTGTTGAAAAATTGGAAAGACAGGTGGCAGTTTTGATGGGAAAAAACCTAATTCAATCATTCTCCTATGGAAGATCAGTAACAACTGTCTGGAGGACCATGGGGGCCCTGTACAAGGGAATCTGTATAAAATGGACTCTGTAAATGAAGGCACTAAAAGGTCAGATTTTGAGGTTCCATTTGGACTAGATCTATTTGAGATCTGACTGATTGTAACCCAAAAATGAAAAAAAAAAAAAAAAAAAAATGCAGGATAGGCTGGTGGTAGTGCCCTGACCAGTGTCCACCCCCCAAACCCTGCTGCCCATAATACAGCAGCTGAACTGATGGATATAGTACAGTGGTTTAGACAGAAACCAAGAGAGCATGCCAGCATAGCTGCTCTGGTTATGGGACATGGAGGCAGAAAGTGCTATGGTGGACTGGAAATTTCAAAACTGACATCCATTACTACTAACCCTGCCCTCAGGCAAAGACTTTATGCTCTTGTCTGGAGGGCTTATCGCAATAAAGATTGGCGGATTTGCTGCGTAGACCGGTCAGAACTCAGATCTGCGTTGTGCTTCCTGCGGCACCAAACGCCCAACAGTGGCAGTTCCGCTTATTGGCCAGCAGGTGGCAGCAGAGACCACGGAAAGAACGTCTGCGGGACAAACCCTGGGGATCCGTTCTTTTGATTATAGGGGAAGAACACAAAGATGGAAGAGGAGGGAAGGGGGAAAAAAAAAAGAAAAAAAAAAAATCAAACCACAGCAAACAAATAAAAACTTCTCCAAACGTAGCAAACGTGAATGTCTGTCAATAAATTAATGAGTAATTAAATTGATATCCCTTTCCTGCCCCCCCCCCCCCCAACTTCTGAGATGAAAAAAAAACACTTCTTTTAGAAGAAAACAGAGTAGTAACAACTTCTGTACCTACATTCACCACTCTGAGATCCTGTCTGGGTCTCCCAAGGCTTGTAAATAACCACTGGGTCGGTTCTGATGTCGCGTGATTTGTTGTCAGTTCTCTCATGGTTCTCCGGTCAGTTCTCCGGTGCCAGGATCTGCCACAGGGCATTCTGACCACGGGCATCATGTTTCTACGCTGCCGCCTGCATTTAACAGGCAATGGGACTGCCCAGCATGTGCAAGGCAGCACCTCTTTCACACCACCAGAATGTTTAAGGCTGTTGGGATTGTTGTTAGCGTCCCATTAACACTGAGGCTAGAGATACCCTTAGGATTGACATTACTATTAGCATTACTTTGATGGTGCCCTATCTGGGTCATTTCCAGGGGATGTCAGGAGTAAGGCACAGTGTCAGGAGAAAAAGAACAGACTCTGTTACTTTATAAACGTGATAATAGAGAGAGTTCATTGGAAAAAATACAACTCTTAAATAATGCAAAGCATGCTTCTGATTGGATGCAGGCATCATCTGGGCTCTGATTAATATTACTCTTAAGGTAAAGATTATTGTTACCATAATGATTTTTTTTTTGGATTATGATCAGGGTTAAGGTTCCTTTTGCTACAAACTTCTAGCATCATTTTTGTTGTTGCATTTGGAGTTAGGGACGATTTTAGAATCAGGGTAAGGGTTAGGATTAGAGTTACATTGCTGGTTAATGCTGTTATCTTTACAGCTCCTGTGAGGGTTGGGGTCTGGGTCAGGTGTTTAAAAATGAAATGAAAAAAGAATTAAAAAAATATATTGAAAGCTTCAGATTTCCTTAATCTTTGTGGGAATCATATAATGTGCAACTCAGATCTACCTCTTCGTGCAGTGACTGCCTGTAAATTTGCTGGAGCCTAATATAATATGGCCTTGTGCTTTCCACTAACTCACCTTCATTTCATTTTCATTACATTTGCTTGGTAGTCAGATTTTGGTGTGTGGATATTTTAAAACAATCTAACTGACATTAGCAAAAAATTAAAAATAAAATTAAAAAAAATGCACAACAGCATCGTATCAATTTTTATAGATAAGATAAAGAAGAGCAGTTTCCCTTAGTTTTCTGTGCCTCTTTACTTTCTTACCCTCTCCCCTTGTGTGAGAAACTCTCAAAGTCAAAGATTTCTAGTTAGGCAAAGATGGCAGCGATAGCAGCAGTGCTTATTCATTATTGCAATACTGCGCACACATCCCCTATTGGCAAGGGAGAAACTGCACACCAGTCAGTGAAATCAATTCTGTTCTGTGCCCTAAACCCACTGCAGGTGATGCTCTCATGGCTCTCATTGGTTGAGCATCTCAGGCTCACAGACTCCTCGAGACTGTGGCTAGGATTCATTTCCATAGAAGGTCAATTACCAACCTCTTGTTTTTAGGTCTGCCTTGTACTTTTCTGCGGACAGAGAAGGGCAATGTTTCCAAAAGTCAGTACATTCATTCTGTCCTGTGCTGGGCTCTACCCACCCTGTATTTATCTTGTGCTTGTCTCAATTCTCCCCATGTCAGAATGCCCCCAGTCTGAACTTAATTCTGTTCAGCAACTTTCTTGGTGGAAAAACTACTTATACAGCTGTTTTACAAGAGGGTTATACATTCAGTTAGGGCCTACACTATGTACTGAAAATACTGGAAACTTCCACTGCAAAAACACAATCTACCTCTCCCATCTGTGCAGACTTGCAGACCCAGAGCATGCCAGGTTATTTCTGCTTTCATAGCATTTGCATGCTGTAGGGCGAGCACAAGGTTCTGCTGCTTGATTCTTCTGCAAGAGCTGCCTACCGGCAAATGGTTGCAGGGATGGAGGATGTGACAGAAAGCATTTGTCTCCACAAGAGCAGAGTTACATTCAGTGCAGAGTGTGAGAGTCAGGTTGGTGTGGAAAAGCACTGACACGCTGGGGATGATGCAGTGCTCACATGTCTAACACTCACAGACATTACTGTCAGAAGGATGGTGCTGTGTTGTGCTTCTACCTTTGGCAGCCCCTGGAGAAATGCTATGGCACACAGAACACCTTTGTATTGCACTGACTGCTGCCATGCAGCATGGATTTAACACACCAAATCCAGAGGAGCATGACTGCATCTAACTGCCCTGAGAAAAACTACTGTAGCTGAAGAGATGAGGAGGCAGCTGCTCATCTGCAGAACAAGCAGTACTGCCAGACATTGGGCCAGGTGAGCACCTCCTGCTGCAGCGTGATGATGACAGGGCTGGAGATGATCTGCAAAGCCAGCTTAAAAGTGGGAGACGTGAGTCAACATGGCAGGAGGACAGAGGTGTTAGGGAGCAGCCAAGGCATCAAAGAGTATCAGAAGGCTTTGAAAAGTATCACAAAGTGACAGCCAGGAAGACTGGGATATATCATGAGCAGCAACCTGGATGCTAGAGATTATTTGCTCCCATACAAAATGGTAGAGATCTTGCTGCAGACATCCCAAAGCCAGGCAAAATGGGAACCCAGAGCTCTGCCTGCACGAACCCCACAGCCATAGCATTGCAAGCTGAGCTGCCTTGCTGTTTGTTGCATTCATCCCAATCCCTGTGATTGAAGACTCAGAATGCAGTCGAGGCGATGACTGAGCATGAGAGTGACTTTATTCAATAAAAGACAGGAGGGCTTGAGAGGTCAAGGGTGAAGATGGGACTCCTCTTGTCAAGATGAGAGTGGCTCAGAGCTGGTGCTGCTGCCTGGTGCCTGGGACTGGCAGCCTGACTCTAAGTCCCCATCTAAGATGCTCAGCTTCACCTCACTGATGCTGCCCTGCTCCTGCATGGTGGTGCTGCTGCTGGGACACTCGGGCTGTGCTTGGGATGGGCAGCACTGCAAAGGCGCTGGGTCACAATCCAGGCAGGTGACTGCAGTGTCTGGCAGGCTCAGGTCACGAGCTTCAGCAGAGCCAGGAGATATGAGAGCATGAACGTGGATGAGCCCCTTGTGTCCATCACTGTTACCATGTGGAAGGCTGTCATCCAAATTGCAGCGATTCATGCTTAATAAGAACTCTCCATTGATGGAAAGACACTGCTTGGTTTGGATCTTTGGGGTTGACAAGGGCTCGAATCACCTAGGAAGGCATAGAAACACAAGGGTTAGTTTCAAACATTTGCAAGTTGAATCATGAAAGGTTGTTGATACTTGGTAATAGAGTGGCGGCAGGAAGAAGCAAGTAGGCTTGAAGCAGCATAGCCACTGTCTTGAAAGTGATCCTCATTCAGGTCCAGCTCGTGTGTTGTTTCACTGTAATCTGCTTCTTTGGGTCTACCTAGTGGGCAGCAACACTCGAGCTGTTACTGATATCATTGAAAAGAACTGGAGACAATTGTTCTATTCCTAAGAGCTTCAAGGTGCCTAGAAGCACAAATAGAAACCAGCAGTATTTCATCACTTCACCAAAAGGAAGGTCAAACACCTGAGCTGTGAAGAGCAGTTACAGAACCTATGCATAAGATCACACCAGACATACTTTGTTCTAACAACAGTTATGGCACATAGTCCATTTCCTTCAATATTCCCAAAATGAAATGATGTGGAGCATTACAGGGAAAGAAACACTGCACACAGACACTATGACCCTGATTAGACTCAAGCAGCAGACTTAAAACAAGTCAGAGTTTTTGATTCCAGGATATTTCAGGACCTATCGTGTGAAATTCAGTTACACAACAGTGCCTAGGTGCCTGCGTTTCAAGCAACTTTCAGATCACAGCCATGTAAAATAAAAACAAATTCAGTGCAGAAATAGCAAGCCTGTACCTTAATACTCATGAGATTATCCATTTTTTACTGCATTCTGACTAAGTTCTAAAACTTGCTCATCCCAGTTCACTTCAACAAGTTCCACCAATTCAAGCAACGCAGTTCTGAGATCCTGTGTATGTTGTGCAGATAGAATTGAACAGTGCAGAAATAGTCTCTGACAGCTTTAAGAGCTCCGTTCTGCTTACAAACTCTCAGTCCAAAACTATTCAGTTTTAAGGCAATGAACACCTGAAGCAGTTGGATCATCTGCCATTTGCCGCATTCTGCTTCTTGGCATCATGATTAGCACAAAGGGTTTTCTGCTGTCCTGCAGAGATGGAAAAAGTCCTGCTTACAAATGGACCAAGTTTCAGTGTACAGCAGAGTTTGTACCAGACTAATAAGCCACGTCATTCAATTCATTTGCTCAGGTTGTTATGCACTCCGAAAGGAAACAGAACTAACTGCTGGATTCTGAAGGCAATCTGTGGGGTCCTACATTACCTCCTGATTCTGGAAGAGGAAATTCTAATAGCAAATGCAGAACTTTGATCTTTGTAGACATGAGAAGAGCTGGCATTTAGGAACATTCATTTCAGGGAAATCAAATGATGTGTCTATATTTTTACTACAGATAGTATAGGGAGCAGCCAGTTGAAGAACCAGATACAAAAAAATCCAGCCCATTGGCAGGAAAATACTTCTCCTTAAATTCTGTATGCTATCATGGTACAGAATTAGGCTACAGTGCCACATAGGCCAACCAAGCGTAGAACCAAATCCACAAAATACTGGTAGACAAAGCAGCAAAAACAGGGACAATATTCAGCAGACTGTGCTGTGGCCTTTCTACCCACAGCTCAGCATGTTCTGCCATCCGAAAAGCAAGGCCTCTTGTCAAGCTCAGCTATTTCCCTTCTCAGTGTATTCTAGCACCACTGATACCCACTGGTATCCTCCTGTAGAGTGCCATCATATTGTCATCATCCAAAGGAAAAACCCACACAGCAGAGCATACAGCACTACACCCATGCTCCAAATATCCGCCTGAAAAAACTAAAAGACAAGCTTACAAACCTGAAGCACCTCAAATGGCTTCCTGACAGACTGGATTGTCTGCCCTTGCCAAAGCCCACATATAGCCCATGAAAAGCTGGCTCTTTCCCTCAGGAAATAAAACCTTATCGTCCCAGAGAAAGCATATAACCCTCATTCAATTGCCCTTTCACTCAGCTTAGAGCACTACTAAAACCAGCATCTTCACCTTAGCTCATCACACTGCTGCACTTCCTTTTACAAGGATTTCACTGGCAAAAATGAAATCAAAGCCGTCACAAGGGATTTAGCACAGTTACGTGTTACTGGCTACGAGAGCTGTCAGCACAGTCACCTGTCTGGCTTTGCTGCTGTTCTATTTATGTACAGGCACAACAACCTCACAGTGCAATTCTCACTTTGACTGTAAAGAAAAAGGAGGCTTGAAAAGCAGCGTGTGGAAAACAAAGAAACAAGAATTAGAACAACAGTGGGGCCATGGCACTTGTAGGAATTGCTCCGCCTTTAACAGCGATTCAAGAAGTACGAGGGCATCCCAAACCAGACCAGTTTGGACAGATTAACAACTGCAAGTAGTGGGTTCCAAAATTCCAGACATGAAATCAAAGCTGGAAAAACTCTTCACATTTTCATCTCTCAATTTTTAGTTCATTGTGCATTACAACGGAAACAATTCTTCACATACAACTTGGAAGCTAAAGACAAGTCTGACAAAACAGACTGCACAGAAATGATGGATAATTAACAGAGCAAATTGCTCTTTCAAACACTTAGTAATAGAAAGAGATCTCTGAAGTTGCTGTTCTGTAGAGCCCCAAAGCAGTCGCTTCAGGCAGTTCAGGATTAGCCTGAGACAAACCAGCCAGCTGTGTGAACTGAGACCAATTGCACTTTTCTAGTCTGTGGCCACTGACAGCTTCTGAGAGCTACCAAGCGATGCAACCTAGCAGAATTCAGAAGGGAAACCAAGAGAGCCTATCTGAGCTCCACTGCCTTTAAATGCTCTGTGGAGAGGGAAGGGAAAGAGGGGAAAACAAACACCGCTCTACATCCCTCTGAGCCAATAGACATTTTGCCCTGGATTAGCTCTGGTGCTGCATAAGCTGGGCTTCCACAGCATGTGTTCAGGCGGTAATCAAGGCCTGCCTGGAATAACACAAAAAATAGAGAGAAACGTTTGCTTTAACAGAGTTTATGTCTTCTGGTCATAACACTTGAGAAGCCTCAGAGGCTTCTTCTCCTGTGCATATTTTCATTCATCTTAGAGTTTGCTTTCATTCAATGTGACCTCTCTAGGCAAATATTGTCTAAGACCATGAGCATCACATAAATGTGCAGATCTCAAGCTGCTCACTTATCTAGTACCCTTGGCATGATGCTTTATTTTCCTCAGCTATTCATCTAGATTGTGTCTGTTGATTGTGCAACAACAGCCTGTTGGTCTCGATTACCTGTGAGAGGCTCTAACTTTGGCCAGGAAAAATCATTTGAGGATAAGTAATTATCTGGGACTCAGTAAGTCTTCCCATGCTTTCATAACAGCAGAGATACACACACACACAAACTCATGGAACCCCACTGCTTTGCACAATCCTGTGCACACTCACATGTGTCATGCACTGATTTCCCAGCCAGTCCTCATGGGGTCTATTACTTAGGACAGGAGTGCAGGGGAGCAGCCAGAAGCTGTTTGCATTCCCTGCTGTCTGCTGGGCAGCTTTGCTGGAGATGCTTGGGTTGCTTTGCTTTTCCTTGGGAGGTGTGAAGGAGCTTTGGGTTGGAGGCACATCCCGTGCCAGAGCATCTCGATGGCACGTGTGTGGCACTGATCTGCAGCAGATGAAGGGGAGGAGGTCCCAGCACAGCCCTGCACCATGCTCTGCCACACTGGGCAGCTTGTTCCTGGCTCAGCAGCGTCATCAGACAAGAAGCAGGGAAGGAAATCAAGGATGGGGGGTACCATCAAACGCAGTTAGTGCATGCCTGTGCAAGACAAACAGACCCAGAGCTTGCGGGTTATTCCTGCTTTTGTAGCATTTGTGTGCTGTAGCTGAGCAAAAGGTTCTGCTGCTTGAATCTTGTTCTGCAAGAGCCACCTACCGGTAAATGTCTGCAGGGATGGAGGATGTGACAGAAAGCATTTGTCTCCATGACAGCGTAGTTACACTTGGTCTAGAGAGTGAGAGAGGCAGGCAGCACTGCCTGATGTTGGTCAGGGCGAGCTCCTCCTGCTGCAGCGCGATGATGGCAGGGCTAGAGATGATCTGCTCACAGGTGGGAGCCAGGAATGGACACGGCGGGAGGACAGAGGTGTTAGGGAGCAGCCACGGCATCAAAGAGCATCAAAAGGCCCTGAAAAGCATCACAGCCACAGCCAGGAAGCTTGGGGTTTTCATGAGCAGCATCCAGGATGCTAGAGACTATTTGCTGCCATACACAACGGCAGCAGAGCTCTCGCTGCAGGCATCCCAAAGTCAGGCAAAATGGGAACACACCCAGAGCTCGGCTGCACAAACCCCACAGCCAGAGTGTTGTAAGCTGAGCTGCCTTGCAGTTTCTTGCACTCATCCCAATCTCTGCGAATGAAACCTCGGATTTCATTCAAGGCATTGATTGAGCACGAGCGTGCCTTTATTCAATAGGAGAAAGGAGGGGGTGTGAGGTCTGGAGGAAAGATGGGACTCATCCTCTCTTGTAATCATGAGAGCTGCTCAGAGACCGTGCTGTTGCCCGGAGCCTGGGACTCGTGTCCTGATTCTGTGCCCCCCTGCGAGATGCTCAGCTTCTCCTCGGTGATGCTGACCTGAGCCTGCATGGTGGTGCTGCTGTCGGGGCACTCAGGCTGTGCTTGGGCTGGGCTGCACTGCAGAGACATTGAGTCCAGGCTGGTGCCTGAGGTGTCTGGTGGGCTCAGGTCAGCAGCTTCAGTAGGGATGGGATGAATGAAGGCTTCAACGATGATGACCTTCTTCTCTTGATAGCTGATGTTATACGGAAGGCTTTCATCTGAACTGCAGCATTCTGTGCTTAGTAACAACTCTTCATTGATGGAAGATGCGTCATCGTAACATGCCCTGCGTCTTGGGGATATACAAGGGCTCGGGTCACCTAGGAAGGAGCAGATGTACAGCAGTTAGTGTCGAACGTTCGCAAGATGAACCATGGAGATTCTTGACATTTGGCTATGTAGTGGTGGTGGGCAGAAGCAAATAGGCTTCTAGCAACAGTGTCACTGTCTTGAAAGTGATCCACGTGCAGGTCCAGCTCTTGTGTTGACAAGAGACTCATTTGGGAAAGACAGGGATCAACTGAAGATGTCAGGCACGGGCTTGAACGCCAGAAGGAGGTACAAGCCCACTGAAAGCATGAATTCTACCTGTGTTGCTGACAAGCAGTGTTTTGTAAGCTGGACTTGCACCCTTACCTGCCAGGACCAAGACTTCTGCTTCAGAGGGCTCCCTGGCACTGCTCTGCAGTTGGTGTTTGGCCACAGGGGATGGTTTGCCCAGGCAGAAGCAGGAACACCAACTGCCAGCTGCTGACTCTGCCCTCTTCCTGGGAGAACTCATTCTGCAGAGAAAACAGAGCATGCTGTCAGACGTGGTGCAGGGTGATGGAAGAGCTGCACCGAGCCCTGGCCAAAAGTTGCCTGTTCTGGGCACTGCCTGCTTTCTGCTGAAACACAGCTTAGAAACGCCCTCTGTTTCAAACAGCAGAGGATGCTTCCATTCCTACAGCTCAGCCCTCAAGTCCTGAAGGCTAAATACCTCTCAACGATGTCAAGCAAGGACATGGATCCGGAGAATGTCGGAGGCTCAGGCTGCTTTGCTCTCCCAGGGCTGACCTTCACCAGGGAACAAAGGCCGTTGATGAGCTTGCCCCATTTCTTTGGCTCTGCGCAACAAAACAAAGAAACCAGTTCATTTCAGGCCTGGCTCGGTTGGACGAAGCTGAGCGCAATGCATTCGACAGAGCATGTAACAACGGGAAGAACATTCCCAACAAGGACACGCAAGAATGGATTTTCCCCATCCCTGGAGGTGCCCAAGGAGATTACTGTAGTTCTCTTTCTAAGCTTGCTGAACTTGGGCATAAACAAACCCCCTGAAAGTAACGTTCTGACCCTATTTGACTAACTCGCATTGTCAAATGTAAATTACGCACCTGGCTTTGGCAATGAATTGAGGAGGGAATCGGGAACTTTTCCGCTGATGAGTTCCATGCACTCACCAGGGAAAAGCCCAACCTGTAATTAGAACAAAAAGACAGG
Organism: Coturnix japonica; assembly: GCF_054131305.1. Taxonomy (NCBI): domain Eukaryota; kingdom Metazoa; phylum Chordata; class Aves; order Galliformes; family Phasianidae; genus Coturnix; species Coturnix japonica. The sequence goes on along the minus strand of NW_028189054.1, from coordinate 58,592 downwards.
TGAGCATTAGCCCGAGCCCAGAGCCAAAGGGAAGGTCCACTGACAGTGACACAGGGCAACTGTTTGCATCCAGCAGCCATCCGTTGCAGGCAGAGCAGCTCCAAGCTGAGATTCCCAACTCTACTGAAGTTGTGCTCTCTAGTCAAAAACGTGTGCCTACCTCAAAGCCACGCTTGCCTCTCCACCAGGGGCTCAGCCTGTTGATATGTCCTCATATCAACAATGCTCACAAGATCTCCGACCTGAAAGAGATTGAAACATCAATCCCAGATTCAGCAAATCTGGTAGGAAAACAAAGCAGAAAGGACTGCCCTCTTCTATGCACGACAACACGGAACGCCTGGAACTGCTTACCTCCAGAGAGAGCTCATCTGGCCCCTGGGCGACGTGGCTCTTAATAACATGGGCTGCCGCAAATGCTGGTACGTTTAAAGATGACATAGCACGCACCAGCTGCGGCTTCTGCATGTTATCAGCCTGCAAAACAGAGAACAGGCCGTGGTCAGGAGCTGAGGACAAACCACGAGGATTTCAAGGTGAGGAGCACATCTGCAGAGAAAGCTGCAGCAAATGCGCTCCGTCCTTCTCAGGAGCACTTCAGAAGGAGCTGCACGTCTCATAGCTCTGGAGCAGCACTTCTTCCCCACCCTTCACTACTCCAAGCAGCTCCAACAAACTTCTCAGAAGAAATCCAGGCCAGCACAGACCTGGCAGACCAGAACCAAGTGCAGCTTGTGTGACGGCAGTGCCCACTCCTTGCTTCCACCCTGCTCCAGCAGGTTAAGGAGTCTGAGCCTCACTGGCCTTTGACAACTCAAGACTTTCAGCACCGCATGCCAACATTTCTCACTAAGATACACCTCAGGCATTGAATTCTCTTCTCACTACCTCCTCCCAGTCCTCCCCTAGGAACAGAAACCATTCAGATTCTACAGCAAACACATCTACCCTGCAAGAGCACACTGAACCACCTGCAACAATGAAACATGGTTTTGGAGAGTGGGTTTGAAAACACACCTTTAGACAGCTGTCTCCCTGTAGCCAAAAGGAAACCAAGCAGCAAAAGAAGAGTCCAGCCTGAAATATGCCCATGCTACTAGCCCAGGTTTTTCACAGTCAATGCAGAATCCATCCTGCTCTTGAGTTAACAAATGACCAGTGGGTCTCCCCTTGCTCCACCCCTTCTCCTTCAAAGCCAGAAAAAGAAAGAAAAACAAGTAGAAGAAAACCCAGACGTACCTTTCCACACACAGAGCAGAAAGTGGAACAGCAGTTGTCTCCTTCCTGAGACATGGTGGGGCGCATCCCAGAGGAAGCCCAAGTTCTTTGCTTCTCTCCACAGGGACTTCAAGCACTCTTGGCAAGAGCTGCTTTGGTTCTTTCTTCAATTGCTTCCATCACCAGAATCTCCTTTGGAAAAGGAACCCGAATGAAAGAATCAGCAAATGAAAAAGAATGAGCAATAGCCACTTTACCAGCTTTCTTCTGACACTCAATTTAGACTCTTGACTTGGGCAAGGTCTTAAAATCAGCTGGTTACAAGAACTGTCCCAAAATATATCCAACATCTGTACAGCTGCCGTTATTTCTGACAGCGAGTGTAATCACAGAATCATAGAATGGCCCGGGTTGGAAGGGACCTCAAGGATCATGAAGATCAATCACCTCCCTGTCCCTGCTGGCCATCCCCTCTTCTGATGGAGCCCAGGGGACCATTTGCTCTCTGAGCTGCAAGAGAACGCTGATGGCTCACGTTCTGTTTTTCATCCACCAGGACCCCCAGGTCCTTCTCTGCAGGGCTTCTCTTAAGGACTGCTCCTCCCAGTCTGTAGAAATGCCTGGGATTCCTCCAGCCCAAGTGCAAAACCTTGCACTTTGCTGTGTTGAACCTCATTAAATTCACCTAGGCCAACCTCTCGGTTGAGCTCCCTCTGAATGGCATCCCTTCCTTCCACTGCGTCAGCCGCACCACTCAGCAAACAGCAGAGGGTGCACTCCATTGCATCATTGGTGTCTCTGATAACCATGTAAAAAAGCACTGGTCCCAAGACAGACTCCTGGATGACACCACTTGTTATCGGCCTCCACCTGGACATAGAACCATGAGTCACCACCCTCTGTCCTCTATAAAACCTCTTTGTCTTCTACTCCTGCTGCAGCTGCAATGGCTGCACCAGCATGACTCACGTGTTTGACAATCCTCCAGCTCTGGCCTAGCCATGCACAGCAGCAGTCCGTCTCCCTCCCAGCTCACTCACCAGTGTGCTGCTGTGCCCCAAATTCAGTGCAGTAGCATTGAGAGCAGGCAGCACCCATCACCCTCCTCTAACTCTCTCTGCCAGCTGCGATGAGGACTGACACAGCACGCCCACCCCAGCCCAGCTTTTCTGCTGAGACACCTCCCAGCAACCACCCAGCACCAATCCCAGTTGCTGCAAACTGTCTGAGAGCCTGCTGGAGTGCACTGACAATAACTTTGTGGGCCAAGCATTAAGCACACCAAGCAGAAGGGAAGCATTACTGGACATGCTGAACAGCAGGGGTTAAGACTGGAGGTGGTCAGGGCTGTAGTGACCATGCCCTCCTAGAGTTCCTCATCTCAAGGAATGTGTGCCTGGCAAAAAGCAAAGTCAGGACCCTGAGCTTCAGGAGAGTCAGCTGCAGGCTGTTCAAAGAATTCTTGCATGAGAGACACTGGAAAACTGTTTTTAGGGGTAAAGGAATGGAAAAGAGATGGTAACTTTCTCAGAAAACCTTTCTCAGAGCTGGAGCTCTGAGCTCCATCCCGACCACACGAAACACAGCAGAGGAGGCAGGAAAGCAGCATGGCTGAACCTGCTGGTTACAGGGAGCAACAAGAAGGAAATGGAGAAACAGCGGAAACGGAGACATGCAGCCTGGTCGCTTTGGTGGCCTTCTACAGTGGAGTGACAGCATCAGTAGGGAAAGGAAAAGCAACTGACATCACTCAGCCAGACTTTTGCAAGGCCTTCGATGTTGAGCAAGTTTCCTGTTAGAACTCAGTGTGAACAAATCTACCACTGAGCAACACCCTGAGCCCCCACTCACCTCAGCAGAGGAAAGCCTGCACCCCAGCCTTCCGCCTATTCTGCTCCATTGATGGAAGCACACCGGGCATCATTGCTACTCACCCGACCAATGATGATAGGGGCAGAAAAGGGAATTCCTCTTTACCTTTCAGATGAAAAATTGATGACTGTGTGGAACCTTCCCAGTACCGCTGCGGGGCCTTCCTTTACTTGTATCCTGCTGCTCCGTGTCACAGTGGGAGAGCTGCTCTGGCCTCTCCTCTCAGCCTGTGCCTCCTGCAGTGTGAGCAGCTTTGTGGATAGAGGAGACACCCACACAGACTTGGGCCTGGATAGAGAACTGTGCCCTACAACATAGGTACATTTACATCATGCTCTTTTCCTTGTGTGTGAGCAATCCTTGCTCTTTTCAGATGGTACTATGAGCGTGTGACACCCCAAACACATAGTTAGCATCTGTCCATATCATTAAGGCTCTCGTCAAGGCAGTTATTTCAGCCTTCTGAGGGGTAGTCCCCACGGCTGATGGTTGTGCTTCCATTCCCTGCTCAGTAGCAGTTACTGCATGTCCTGCCTTACAGCCTCCTTGTCTCACAAAACTGCAGCTGCTGGTAAACCAGGCGTCTTCTGCATCTTCTAAGGGTTCGTCCTTCAGCTCCGACCGACTGGATGTAATGTGAAGCATCAGTTGTTTCAAAGCAGTGATGTCATCCTGGTTCTCCACCAGGGGAGTTCCGCTAAGGAAAGATACTGGGTTGGCAATAGTAGTTACAATTATTTCTATATCACCCTGCTCTACCAGGATGGCCTGGTATTTCGGGAATCTTTGGGGTGAACAGATGCCATTCAGAGGTACCTTGACAGGCTGGAAAGCTGGGCTCGGGTGAACCTAATGAGGTTCAACACAGCAAAGTGCAAGGTTTTGCACTTGGGCCGGAAGAACCCCAGGCACCTGTACAGGCTGGGAGGAGTTGTCCTTGAGAGCAGCTCGGCTGAAAAAGACCTAGGGGTCCTGATAGATGAGAAACTTAACATGAGCCAGCAGTGCGCTCTGGCAGCCCGGAAAGCAAATGGGATCCTGGGCTCCATCAGGAGAGGGGTGGTCAGCAGGGATAGGGAGGTGATCGTCCCTCTCTACTCTGCTCTTGTGAGGCCCCATCTGGAGTACTGTGTCCAGGTGCGGAGCCCTCAGTACAAAAAAGATATGGAGATTTTGGAAAGGGTCCAGAGGAGGGACAGGAAGATGATCAGGGGGCTGGAGCACCTCCCCTATGAGGACAGGCTGAGGGAGTTGGGTTTGTTCAGCCTGGAGAAGAGAAGGTTGCGGGGTGACCTCATTGCAGCCTTTCAGTACCTGAAGGGAACTTACTCCCAGGAGGGGAGTAAACTCTTCGAAAGGGCTGATAATAGCAGGACTAGGGGAAATGGTTTTAAGTTGAAGGAGGGAAGATTTAGGTTGGATGTTAGGGGAAAGTTCTTTACTAGAAGGGTGGTTAGGTCCTGGAACAGGCTGCCCAGTGAGGTTGTGGATGCCCCGTCCTTGGAGGTGTTCAAGACCAGGTTGGACGGGGCCCTGGGCAACCTGATCTAGTAAAGGCGTATGTTTGGTGGCCCTGCTAGGCAGGGGGGTTGGAACTACATGATCCTTGAGGTCCCTTCCAACCCGGGTAATTCTGTGATTCTGTGATTCTGTGGGGTGAAAGCCAATGTCCCCCTTTTGCCTCCAATACAGTAAACACTGCATGAGATATTAAAACTGGTATCCTTTGGCCCAGTGTAGATTGATGGGCTTCTTGAATATTGAGCACCAGTGCACCCTGGATATCCCTTACTCACTTCAAGCTGTTTCAAGTTTACCATCAGTCCGTAGCTGTGTATCCATGGTCGGCACCCTCCTGTCATTCCTGGCAACGTATGGAGTTCCTTGGCAGTTTGCAGCTCAGGGGTTGAGCAGATGGCTTCTTTCTTGGCAGTCCTTAAGGTTCAAAGTCCAGCTGTCATCTCCTATCCCAAATACGTCACTTGCTGCTGAGTTAGTTGTGCTTTCTGTAAACCAAGAAACTCAGCAAACTCTCAGTCTATTGTACACAGTCCTTTTGTTGCTGTGGCACCCACGTGCTCCAGTAAAGTTCCACCCTAGGATGGAGGATCCCAGGTCTCAGGCTCACGAGTTGACCAGTTCTCAACAATCATTTAGCTGTTCTCACAACCCTGGGTAACACTGTCCAGGTTCACTGAGTCTCTTCTCCCTCTATTAGGGAGAACAGATACACGCAAGTACTCGTATGCTATCATGAGGAATTCAGTAGGTTACATTTAATTTAGAAGCATGATGCAATCAAAAGCTCGCTTAAATAAAAGCATACCCTTTTCTTTCACTCAAAATAATAGCCCAGAAAAAAATAAAAACAAAACAAAACTCTCATCATAATTGTTAAAGAAATTATCTACTAAATCTCGATGGAGAGTGGAGACACATGCTAGTTTTAGGAACACAGCACTTATCTCATTATCTGAATGCATCTCAAGGCATGCTCCTTGTGAAACTGTGAGAACTTCTATCATTAACAGACGTGTACCATGCCCTGATATATGGTTAAACCGCTTGCAGTGCACTGTCAGATGTACAGGATGGCAGCTGTATGTGCTGTGACCAAATAAACCCCACACTGAAACCTTTCAGAATTTTAGGACCTACAAGTACTGCATTCATATTAAAAGTAAAAAATTCCTAAGCTACACATGTTCTAGGTTTCCATTTGTTAGATACAACATACCTTTGGAAGTAGGCGCCTAAAAAGATATGCCTTCTACTTGCTTCTCTGTCTGGCTCTTCGAAAAGAAGGCCTTTGGAGCAGGAAATGCAAAGGGCAGCTCATTTCTTAACACTGACTCTGCATCAACATTCTCTGTGTTTGCACGCTTCTTAGATGCCACTTTTCTTGTCACTGGAGTTGACAGTGTGAATTCCATATCACCCAGTTGAGTATCATGCCTCGAATGGTGCCAGAGACGGAACAAAAGGTTTTCTGATCACAGCCGGAGAAGTTACTGTCAAAGAAATTCTAACAGCTGAGAAGGTCAGACACAATGCTTATAAAAATATCATACATTATTTGGCTATTGAACAAAACAGTTGAAAACTCTGATTCTCTCCTAGAATAAGTTCGTTTCTTATAGACTGTCAAACACCATTTTTTTATTTGTTCATCTCAATTCTCCATTGAGGATTAACCCTCACCAGCTTATCTAAACATAAATATGAATTATCACTTGGTTTAGTTAAAAATTTGAATAATATCACAGTGGATTTTGTTGTCCAACACAGTAAGATTGAATTTCTTTCGGTACCTTTCAACCTCTGCCTACCTCCAGCCTAACTCCAGAATCTTATTAACTGTGCCTTATCGCTTCCCATTGTGTTTTAAAATCCTCACTGACTCCTTTACTTGTTCCCTTGCTTGCTGTTTCTGTGCAAACCAAACACTGGAGTTAGGGATCACGTCAAACCAACCATGGCCTACAGGTAGAAGGCAACAAAATTTATGCTTAACATACTTCTTTGCTCTATCTTTATCTTCCTTTGGTCAAGGTCCACTAGATACTTAAATATGGAGTAAGCACTAGATACAATGAGAAGCAGATTTCTAGATTAAGAGCTGTATTTTTTCTGTAAGAAACTAGCTGTACATCTTCACACACCTGCTTTGTTTTCTGAGTATTTAGATCGAGTGGAGATTCTTCAAACACTGAAGCTACATCAGAAAATTCCATGGATCCAAACGCATCTGGCACATGGCTGCAGTCTGGCACATCTTCATATGCCAGAGCCTTTTCAGACAGAAATGTTCCACCGAGATTCTTTTGCAGAATTAGAAGGAAGATTTCATCAGAAGATTTCACCACTAAAGTCTAAATAAGATTGGTTTGCAAGTTCCAAACTATGGCTAACAGCTAATGGAAGTCCACAGGCCAGCAGCAACAACTTTTATATTATGTTCTTAATATTCTAATTGTTGATATGACGTTCATATAAAGAGCAGAAGGGAAATTACTCTTAGAGCTCAAGTCATCTTTCACAGCCTGCGTCAACAAGAGCAGCACCTCATAGCCTTTGGTTTCAAGACCTGGACCACAAGCTAGCTAATGATTTTACACAGAATTCCAGAGTTCAAGTCACTGTTTACATTAGGGCTGAAATTGTACTGAAAGCCTTCAAGTTCATCACACTTAATTATCACTGGCACCACACATAACTCCACGTTACATATGTGATCACACGCAACCTGGCAACTTCAGACAATTCCCAAAGCACTCCACTTGCACTTGGCTACTAAAGTACAGAAAAAGGAATTAACATCAGAAATAGCTGCAGTCAAAACCATCTAAGAATCCAAGTCTCCAGGAAACAAGGAAAGCAAATCCTCTCCAGGACTGTGTTCTAAAAGGAAACAGATCAGAAAGGTGAGTTCTTCCCCCCTTTGACCACCCACTCATGTAACGTCCATGTCATTTCTAAGTATGCTGCCCAGACCAAGACTGAGGATGCTTCAGAAGAAGACCTTCCCTGCTAAGCCAAACAGAACAAGTAAGGTACCAAAATATGTAGAGCCAAACGAGGAAAGGTGCTCTAAGAAGGTAAGCATCACAAGAGACCAACAGGAATACTTACACAATCCAAACAATGCACAGTTTCTGTTCCACAAGCTGCCAAGAGGAATGTGTGCAGTACTCACAGCGCACCATGTACACTGCTTACTGCAGTCATACTGCTTCGTAGGACCAGCCCAACTTACTAAAACACTTTAATGAGCAGTCCGAACTGTCTGGATCAGCACGGTTCACTTGGAAGGGACCTTCACAGATAAACCTGAAGAGGTGAGGCGACTGCACTATCTAAACCTTAAAGCATATAGGACCTTAAAGCATAAGCTTAAAGCACAGAAGCATGACCAGCAGGTCGAGGGAGGTGGTGCTGCCCCTCCACACTCCTCTCATTGAAACCCCATCTGGAGCACTGCACGCAGTTCTGGAGCCCTCAACACAAGAAGGACTTGGAGATGTTCAGGCAGGTCCAGAGGAGGGCCATGAAGGTGATCAGAGAGGGCTGAAAGCACCTCTACTATGTGCACAGGCTGAGAGAGATGGGGCTCTTCAGCCTGGAGAAGACTCCAAGGAGACCTTAGAGTGGCCTTCCAGTATCTGAAGAGGGCCTACAGGGAAGGCTGGGGAGGGACTTTTCATAAGGGCAGGTAGCAACAGAATGAGGGGAAATGGCTTTACATGGGAAGAAGGTAGATTAGGATTGGATATTAGGAAGAAATGCTTTACTGTGGGTGTGGTGAGACACTGGAGCAGGTTGCCCAGCAAGGCTCCAATATGATTGCTTTGCAAGTTCCAAACTATGGCTAACAGCTAATGGAAGTCCTCAGTCCAGCAGCACAAAATTTTATATTATCTTCTTAATATTCTAATTGTGGATTTGACGTTCATATAAAGAGCAGAAGGGAAATTACTCTTAGAGCTCAAGTCATCTTTCACAGCCTGCGTCAACAAGAGCAGCACCTCACAGCCTTTGGTTTGAAGACCCGGACCACAAGCTAGCTAATGATTTTACACAGAATTCCAGAGTTCAAGTCATTGTTTATGTTAGGGCTGCAATTCTACTGAAAGCCTTCCAGTTCATCACACTTCATTATCAATGGCACCACAGATACCTCACAAAGAAGCATTATGACACCACAAAGGGGCATTATGACGTCAGAAAGGGCATTATGACATCACAAAGGGCATTATGAATCACAAAGGAGCATTATGACATCACAAAGGAGCATTATGACGTCTCAAAGGGCATTATGACGTCACAAAGGGCGTTATGACGTCACAAAGTAGCATTATGACATCACAAAGAAGCATTATGACACCACAAAGAAGCATTATGACATCACAAAGGGAAATTATGACGTCAAAAAGGGTCATTATGACGTCTGAAAGGGGCATTGTGATGTCACAAAGGGGTGTTATGACATCACAAAGGGGTATTGTGACATCACAAAAGAGCATTAAGACATCACAAAGGGGAATTAAGACGTCACAAAGGGCATTATGACGTCACAAAGAGGCATTATCACGTCACAAAGGGGCATTAAGACATCACAATGGGTCATTATGACGTCAGAAAGGGGCATTATGGCATCAGAAAGGTGCATTATGATGTCACAAAGGGGCATTATGATGTCACAAAGGGGCGCTGGGAAAAGATCTCTGTGTGGAGATTGCTTCTACTAGAGGTAGTTCTATAAGACTGTTATATAGAGCTGTGCAGGGGCTGTAAATCTGTCTGCAGAGGGTGATGATCAGTTCCAAGTGTCTGCAGTCAATGCTCATGGACAGAGCCCATCCAACCTGGCCTTGAATGCCTGCAGGCCTTGAATGGGGCATCCACAGCCTCCTTGGGCAACCTGTTCCAGTGTGTCACCACCCTCTGAGCAAAAAACATCTACCTAAGATCCAACCTATACCTCCCCAGTCTCAGTTTTAAACCATTCCCCCTTGTCCTATCATTATCCACCCTCATAAACAGCCATTCCCCCTCCTGTTTATACGCTCCCTTCAAGTACTCAAAGGCCACAATGAGGTCTCCCCACAGCCTTCCATTCTCCAGGCTAAACAAGCCCAGATCCCTCCACCTTTCCTCATAGGAGAGCTGCTCCAGCCCTCTGATCATCACAGTGGCCCTCCTCTGGACCCCCCCCAACAGCTCCACATCCTTCCCAGGCCTGGACACAGTGCTGCAAATATGGCCTCACAAGAGCTGAGCAGGAGTGGACAATCACCTCCCTCTCCTGCTGGCCACCCCTTTTTCAGTGCAGCCCAGAACACACATGGATCTATCTTTTCCATACGGATATTCCCATCTGTGTACATATATATACCACACCTACACCCCCACAATCTGCTACAACTCCATAGAATTTTCAAGGTTGGAAAAGACCTGGATGATCTTATGATCTTATGATCTCAGATCTTATGATCTGGATGATCTTATGATCATCCAGTCCAACCATCACCAATACTTCCCAGTTAAATCACATCCCTCAACACAACACCCAAACTTTTTGTGAACTTCCCAGGGTTGGTGACTCTACATGAGAGAAAAGGGCACTCAGATAAGGGATTCTGCATTTGCTATTAGCAGAGGTGGGATGAGACCGAGCACTGCCCCAGCTCCTGGGATAATGCAGAAGGGCTGAGACCTTCCAGCTGCTTCCACCCAGGGTCACACAGCAAAGCCGACCCTGCAGGAGTCTGCATCATTCTTTGCATGGCATTGCTAAGAGGAAGATCCCCCCCCTACCCTTGGCTCTACACTCCAGCTGCTGTCTGCCATCTGTAAAGCCACCACAGCTCTCCTACTGGAGTTCCCATCTGCACAGTGACAGCTTGGTTTCTTCTTACTGTCAAAGCAGCCACAGCCTCAGTGCTTCTCAAATCTCCCCTTTTCAGCTGATTTCCTCTTTCTTGTGGCTGGGCAATTCCTCCCTCTCACAGTCATCCCTCTGCCCCACTCTGTGCCCACAGACCCAGAGAGGGCACACAGAGCCAGCCCTGTCCCAGCTGCTGCTGCTTCACATCTGACAGTCTCAGGAGCTGAGATCCAGGCCGAGACAGCAATGCCCAGACATGGTTTGTAGGACGTTTGTGATAGGAAATAGGGAGGCTTGTGATTAAACCTGCCCCCTAAGGAGGAAGGCAATGCTGCCTGCAGCCCCAGCAGGCATTACAAAACATCCCCATTTACAGGAGGGTTTTAAATAGCACAATTCAGGAACTACAACTGCACAAATTCCCGCATGCCCTGGAATAAGTTTGGGAATGGACATGGTTCTACCACCTGTGCAATGCCATAGAAATAACAACCATCCACCTGTAAACCTCCATCCTCTCCCCTGCTGCACAAAGGGAAGCTCAACAGCAGTGCACAAATGTCCCAGCAATGTCTGAGCACTGCTCTGTGCATCCCAACCTGCTCATCCCATCCACTCCTGGCTGGGCAGCAGGATTGGGGTGGCACATTGCAATGGGCACAGAGGAACATGGAAGCCCCACACATGTGAGGAAGGGGCTGGCTGTGCTCCACACTCACGTTATCAGACGTGATTTGCCCTTCTGTGGGGAGCCTCTGCTCTTTCCCAGCTCATCCTCCAGCGTCTGGGACTCCAGGATCTCATTCAGGCTGTTGTTGGCTGCGGGGCAGCTCCATGAAGAGCCTCCCCTCCACCGACCGGCACACAACAGCCGCTCCCGCGCACTGCGGCTCAGCCAATCGGAGCCGGCGGAGCTGCCGCTGCCCGATGGGACCCCCCCCCCCACATATTGACCCCCCAGACGAGGAAGAGGAGGAGGAGAGCGACGAGGAGCTGCCGCAGGAGCTGACGTTGGGGCGGGGGGGCAACGCGGGGGGGGGGTCGGCAGTGGGGGGTGGGGGAGGGGGTGGGGCAGCATTACCCCCGGACCCCGTGGACCCCCCCCAGCCAAAGTGCTGCTCTCCGACCCCCGCGGGCTCTTTGTGCAGCCGCTGCCCTCCAGTTATAGGACCCCCCCCCCATATTGCGCTTTGCTCACCCCCACCTCCGGAACCCCCCCCCCACTCACCACATCGCCCCCTCCCCCCCCGGGTGGGGTTATGGGGGGTGGGGTGGGGTCGACGATGTGCCGTAAGCCGCGCCGGGGTCGTGTGACAAACCCCCCCCCCCATCAAGATGAATGGGGCGCTGTCGGGGGGGGGCTCAGCCGTAAGGATAAAGCGGGGGGGTTAATGACGGGGGGGGGCAGTGCTATAGGGAACGCAACTAATCTAAGCCCCCCCCCCCCACATTAACACCCCATTGTGTGTGGGGGTGGTGGGGGTGGGGCACACAATAACCCCCCCAAAGGCCAAACAGCCCCAACACCCCCCCTCAAAGCCGCTGACTTACGCTGTGCCCCCCCTGCATGAAGGGCCCCCCCCCATCGATTGAGCCCCCCCCAATCCCATCTATAGTTGAGAGCTATGCTTTTTGTAACCCCCCCCTTTTAAAGCCCCCCCCCCCACAATGTTGTGCACGATGTGCTGCCCCCCATGAGCCCCTGACCCCCCCCCTTAAAAGATGGGGTGGGGGGGGTGGTCTCGGACCCCCCCTCCTTTAAACGATGGGGTGGGGGGGCGGATTGTCACTGCCCCCCAACACGAAAATGGACACCCCCCTTTTAAAGGATGGGGTGGGGATGGGGGGGTGGGGGGTGAAGGTGATCTCGCCCCCCCCCCCATTAAAACGGACCCCCCACCCCTTTAAAGGATGGGTGGGGGTCGGTTACGGGCCCCCCCGGCGCTGTGTGTGTATGTGCCCCCCCCCCCGTTTTGCTTCCCCCTGTGGCGCAGTGTGCTGGGAAAGGATCTCTGTGTGGAGATTGCTTCTACTAGAGGTAGTTCTATAAGACTGTTATATAGAGCTGTGCAGGGCCTGTAAAGAGAGTTGAGGGGGACTCTAGTGGGCATATGGGGCTGTGGTGGGCAATAGGAGGACTAGGGGCTCTAGGGGGCTCTGAGGGTGTGTAGGGGTTGTGGATCAGGTTGGATCTTAGGAAGATGTTTTTCACTCAGAGGGTGGTGACGCACTGGAACAGGTTGCCCAAGGAGGCTGTGGATGCCCCATCCCTGCAGGCATTCAAGGCCAGGCTGGATGTGGCTCTGGGCAGCCTGGTCTGGTGGATGGCGTCCCTGCACATAGCAGGGGGTTGGAACTGGATGATTTTTGGGATCCTTTTCAACCCAGGCCATTCTATGACTGTACAGTTCCATAGTGGAACAAATATAATATGCTAACTATGTAAAACATGGAGTCAGACCTGTGTGATTTGTCCACACCAGGAGGTGATTAGAAAACAATTTGTAAGCTACAAAGCTGCTTGCTGGAAAGGAAAAGAAAATAAAACTACAAGGAAAAGGGAAATCATTTCTTCCTGAAAATAGGAAGAATTATAGATCTGACATGAAATTTGAGTGAAGCTCCTGATTTTATGAAGCTATTCCCATTATTTTCTTGGTGCTGTGTTTCCCAAATGAGTGGTTTCTGGCTCTGCTGCAGCACCAGTCTGCATGTGAACATCAACTCTGTTCACCATCTGGGAAGATTAGGACTTCCCTTCTCCTACCAGCACCACTGAATTACAGTTACTCAGTGGTTAAACAAAGGAATCCTTAAAGAAGGGTTTACAGCTGTCCTGTTGTCTGAAGTGCTTGGGGCATTCTGATGCTATTAAGCTCTATGTATTAACAAGTTAAAAAAGAAAAGGTAGGCATCTGATTGTTGTGACAGTTTCTAAGCGATTTGGAAAGCTGTACCACCCAACCACTCCTTCTATTTGATGGAGGTGACAAAGCTCAGTTTAATTTCTGACTGCTGTTTAAATTCTGAAGCTCGAGCTGGTTCCTGGAGCAGAAAAAGCTCGGAAGCTGTCCCTCCTACAAGCAGGCACCTCTGAGCAAAATATGACATCTCAGTTTCTGATGGTAAGGTCAGGAGATCTGATTCCAGCATCTAGCTTTTGGCTTAATACTGTGTTAGTGGGACCTTTGGCATCTAGCACTTAATGATCTTGAAGGTTTCTTCCAACCCAAGCCCTCCCATGATCCTATGATTCTGTGATTTCATTCAGGTTTATTGAGATGAGTTCTCCTGAATGTGCTGTTCTCCATATGATTATAATTGGAGTCCAGATGGGTGACTGAAACCAGACACCAAACTTTCTGATGGCCAAAATTAAATGAAATCAATCCTTTACTGTGTCAGTAGTCTGTAACTAGAGCCCATCAGGTAATTCCCAGCCTCCTGCCTGTATCAGTGGCTGCACACAGTGAAAAAGTCTGATGGGATTTTAACCTCTAAAATGTTCCAAAGCAACCAGAGGGTGAATATATTCACTATGTAAATACCTGCAGGAATAAGCTTGTCATGTATGTCCTCAGGTACCACAGTAGTTAATGGTGGGACTCAGTAGGTCATGCTGAAAGTTGAGTCTGCTGATTTTGAAGGTCTTTTGAAGGTCTTTTCCAGCCTACATGACCTTATGCTAATATTTCTGAAATTTATTTCTGTTCAGCTCCCAGAAAACCTCCCACCCAGCCCCCAACTGACCCCGTGGTGAAAAATAAAACAGAAACCTCAGTGACGCTGGCATGGTCCCCTCCGAAGATGCACCGCCCCATTCCAGTCGATGGCTACATTGTGGAATGCAAGAAACTAACTGGCTTCACCTGGGTGAGGTGCCACGAGTCTCATGTCCCCGTCCCAGAGTTCACGGTGAGCAATCTGTCTGAAGAGGCTGATGATCAGTTCCGAGTGTCTGCAGTCAATGCGCATGGACAGAGCCCGTCTCTGGAATTCCCAGGGAGCGTGCACCTTGGTAAGCACAAAAACCCCAATGGAAATGGGTCAGTGTGTGCTGAGCAGCTGTGTTGGTTCCCTAAAGATGCTTCCTTTGACTTTAAGGTTAGCAGTGCATTAACACACCAAAGGCTTTCCTTTATTCCTAGTTCTCCTATCTCCTATCAACCTCCAGCTACCACTAAAGTGATACGAGTTGTTTCTGTGACAGAGACATGAATATCCTTATCTTTTGATATCTCACATGTGCAAGAGGCAGAACTTTCTGTAACAGATCTTAAGCACAGAAGTGCTTCTTCTAGCACTCATGCAAAGGGAGAAGTAGAAATGTACCTATGATTTAATCTTCCATCTCTAAATGAGATACCAGACTTGCATCTAAAGAGCATTAAGACATACATGTTCTTCCTCAGACCCAGTCCTGGCTGTGAAATCCCCCCTAACAACTGGTGAAGCTGTACCTGGAGGGGATGCCATGTTTACTATTGACCTTACAACAACGTGCAAGCATGCCAGCTGATGAATGTCTGCAGTTCACAGCTATTGGCCAGTGCATTCAGTCACCAGGTTTACCACTGCATGACCATAGAGCAGTACTTTCAGCTGCAGGTTCAGACAGCCTTTCTGATTGCACTGGAATAGTTTAGAAGTAGGGGAGCAATCATTCCAATAATATCTCTATCAATCAGCTTTGCATGACAAAGTAGAACAAATAAACATTCATGATGGGAGGACCTGTTTGTCATTGGGTGGAAACCTCTGCAGAAGCATGTTTAGAGCATTATTAATCAGTAGAAGGAGATGTTTGGTTGATTTTTACTTAGTAAATCCAGCAAGAAGACCAAATGAAATATCGTGAATTGCTCAGCACTGATACAATGATGAGTGCAGGAACAGAAGGTGATACTTTTTCAGAGATGTTGCAGCAAACATTGACCACGTTAGCCTGATATAAATTGAAATAACGAGGCCTTTGCTCCTGACAGGTGCTGCAGTGAGATTTACCAAGAAGAGCAAAGATGTAGAAAAGATCTGCGCTTGGCTGCGTGAGGAAGCCAAACTGCAGGCTGAGCTTTCAGACACAGGCGCTACTGTGGAGTGGATGAAGGATGGGAAGGAGCTCAAGGCCAGTGAAAATTATGAACTGCAAATTGTGGGGAAGAAACACACCCTGAAAATTCACAACGACTCAATGGATGATGCTGCAAGTTATCAGTGCATCTGTGAGGGGGATAAAATGCTCTATCAGCTTTCAGTGAAAGGTATGTGACAGTCTGGGCTGTCCTCTTCCTGCCCAGGGCCAGCAGACTGCATTCACCTGACTCCCCGACAGTCCAGCTGTTGTCAGACAGCATCTGGGGTGTTTTCAGTGGCTGTTTTGACTTGAACTGGCCAATCTGCTTTGTAGAGCCATTTGATTTCTGTGTTCTGTCCTGTGATTCGTCCCTAAGATATAGAGGAAATCAAGGGAAAAACAGGAAAAAGAGCATCCCAGCCTTCCTGCTCTTCTGTCAGGGTGGCCACAAGAGATGATGTCAACATCTCTTTTTGTAGCAGTGATCCCAAATGTAGAAAACACCTGTGAAGAGTCACAGGGACTAAATTGATGGAGAGCAGAACTTCCTGCCAAGGCTTGTCAGCTAGTCTTAATTTTGCTTTTCTTCTCTCTCTTTGTCATGTTAGCATAATATTTCATACTGGCAGGTCTGCCCATAGAATTAACTGGCACAGGCTGCCCAGGTAGGTGGTGGGATCCCTGGAGGTGTTCAGGAGCTGTCGAGATGTGGCCCTGATGGATGTTATCAGGGGGCATGGTGGGGTGGGTTGGGGTTGGAATCAAAGGAGGACCCCCATGTATTTCATCGGGAAGCACTACTGGTAATAAGACCTTTGGAGCAAATCCTGGTAGGGCCACGCTCAGCTGGTCCAGTCTGGAGGCTGTTTCTCCTTACTGCAGTATCTGCAGTGAAAACCAGCAGCTGCTTTTGTGTGGTTGGGCTCACATCCAGCAGTGGTGACGGGACTACAATGATAAGAGACAGTTCCTGAAAAAATGAATGAAATTTGACTGTATGATAGGATGGAGTTAAATGTATTGACAGGATCTCAGTCATCCCAGTGTCCATCAGCTGGCTCTCGAGCTCCTAAATACAGGCATTCTGTAGAACGTTGTTGAATTTGTATTATACATGCGTGTTCTTGGAACTGCAGAACAAATGCATGCATAATCCAGACTTTGATTTTAGCAGCTCTGACTGCGCTGTCTCAACAGACCCAACTCAGTTGTGTGCGCTGTTTTGAAATGATATGTTAACAAGAAGTTGGAAAACAAGCTCAATTACCCTCAGTAAAATAGGACCGTGGACTTAGGCTTGAACTTTTGGCTAAGACAGTGGTGAGATTTTGAATCTTTGAAGTCAATTATTCCACTGTGTGTTAATAAGGGCCAGTTTTATCATCTAACTTTTGCACTCCAATTAATTTCCATAAAGGAATTCTTTTTTTTCTTTTTTCTTTTCAGTCCTAAGTGATATCTCTATCTTTTAGGCTTGATTTGTTTGCCAGGGGGTTACAGTGCAGTAATAGATACCCCCTCCATTGATTTCCTTCTAGTTTGCTTGTTCCAATTCTTTCCTCAGTTTTCCTATTTTAGACATTTTCTTGAAGCCTTGGGCTTCTTCCTTTGGCTCTGTCCCCTGTACAGTGTACGTCCTTCAACTTGTGGAGATAAGGTAATCTGGTACGTGGTTTATAAAAGCTGCCAATTTTCCAGCTTCTGAATTAGAATCTAGCAATTAGAACTAGGATTAAACGTGCACGTTTGATCTTATGATAAATGAATGCCTCATGGTCACCAATGTCCCTGCAGTTCTTTACCATCATATGTATTTTGTGTCTTCATATTTTGTTTCAGCACTGGCAAACTTCGTAATCAAAGAGACAAGTGGAGGAGTAATCAGGGCCGTTGCTGGAAAACAAGCTGAATTTGTTTCTGAGACCTCTGAAGCCAATGTCATGGTGAAGTGGTACAAAAATGGCAAAGAAATCAAGACCAGTAAGAAATTCACAATGGAAGATAAAGGGAAACTGCATAAGCTTGTGGCTTCAGCTGTAACGAAAGAAGACGAGGGAACATACATCTACACAATTGGAGATGACACTCTGATTTTTGATTGGAAAGTCTCAGGTAAGTTTGTGAGGCAAACATAGGATCACAATCCATGTAAAGCACTTCAGACTTAATTCATTTTATTTGTCCAACGCTGTGGGTTTCCAGTATTTAGGACAAAGATTGCATAGCTCTATTGAAGCAATTCTGACCTTCCTGTTGTCCCTATGCAAATCCACAGTATGAGCAAATAATGTAACTGTGTTGTGATGAATTCAAGACAGCCTTAGCTCCAGCTGGGGCTGGAGTCACGACTTGAGCCCTGACATCTGGGCTTCATTCATCTAGTTCATGTATTGCCTCAGCACTTACATCATCTTTAAACCTATGACTGAAATGGTCCTAAGTTATTAGCATGGGAATCCTGTCTCCTCTTTGGACAAATTAAACTCCACATTTGGAGAGTTGAGTGTCTCCTGCTGTACCCGAAGGACATTGTGATCTCTGAGGTGTCTCCCTGAGGTGCTGTAAGCACAGCCATTAGCTCATAGTGCAAGTAAAGCACTGTTAGGTCAAGCCTGGAGGAGTAATGCTTGTCACTGACATGTTCCTGTTCAGGGTGGAGCTGGAGGGTAAAATAACACAAGAAATTGTCATTGAAATTCAATATCTGTGAAATTCAGCTGGTTGCATTCACAGAACCTGGCGTTAAGATCTGTTTTCTGTTTTATATCTTGAGCCTATTTTCCATAACCCAGTCCTCATTTATGAACTGAAGCTCTACTGAAAGCCTTTCGCTGTGTATGCTCATGCTGCAGTGCAGCGCTTGTGACCTTTAACAGCACATTCACGTTCCTCTGATCACAGGATCCTTACGGTTGATTAAGACCCTCTAGTCTGACTGCTCACCCATCACCACCGTGATGCTCACCATCAGCTTAGCTAAAAACTCAGCAGAGATGATAGATCAAGCACAACACTGGATTTGGGGTGGCTAGAGATTCCTAAGATATTGAAGGATTGCTTGCAGGTGGTGTTGGTTCAGGTATTCACCCTGCATCCCACCTGCTGTTCTGTTTGGTTGAGAATCATGCATTCTGCAATTTCACTTTGTAATTCAAAGACCCTGGCTTTATCTGTTGAAAAACTGATCTAAAACAAGCCAAGAAGACTCCGTTGGAACTGGTTGATGCAGAACAAAGGCATCCCCAAAGGACAAGTTGCACTGTTTGATGAACATTATTGGATGAGAGCTAAGCTAAGATTTAAAAAGTTCTGGGGCTGTCTCTGAGCATCAAATACAGAGGAAGCCTGCATGATTCCCTGAGAATGGATGCCTCCTACTTTGGTGTAGGGTTAAGGGAACACTAGCAGTAACTCCTATCACAAAATGTCGCATGGCTCAGACAAAATGCCATCAAGAGGGCTTAATTAGGAGCACCAAATGGTCGCAAGATGGTCTTAGGGCAGGGAAGTAATCTATCTATGTGATATTGATTGATGCTATTAGTTCTTAACAGCTTGACTCTAGAAGGACTGTTGTTCTTTGGTCACCTAGTTATAAAAGAATAAATGGCTCCTGTCTATTACAATTTTTAACGCATTTTTTGTTCACTGATGCCATAAATGTTCCTGGCATAGTAATTGGCCTTGGTATATTCAGTGACTGAAAGCAACAGTTGTTGCTCTAAGAAATGCAGTACAAAGCTAGGTCTGCCTGTAGCTGACAGCCATCAGCTTGCTCCTCAGGCAGGTTCTGTCTGTGTATGGGAGATCACAATGTGAACCACTGATTGATCAGCTGAGGCAAGTGTGGGGTCAGCTGTGGGAGCACAGGTGAAAGTTATGTAGCTGTGCTCCCTGGAGGGGTGGAGTTCGACTCCACCTCCTCTGAGACCTCATTTAAGGGCTGACCCTCACTGAGGCAGCATCTCTTGGAGATTGCTCACCAGGGAGGATCACCTCAGCTCTGGTGAGTTCCCTTTTCCTTATATCTTCTGTATTTCTACCATTTTACTTGTAATTGCTATCCTTGTTAATACCAGCATAGTTATTGCCAATACATTTGGCAAGCCAGGCAGGAGCCACTGACTTGGCATCTAGAAATATAAGGAAAAAAAAAAATGTCCTTTGTGTGGAAAATCTTTAATTGGTACAAGGGGGAGAAGACCACCCCCTTAGGGACATGCCTTCCTGGACAAATTCCAGGTTTTGAGGCGTCCCCATATTACCAATTAGCAACAATTATTGAACAATGGGGCCCTTTAAGAGTACCAAATAACATGGATGCCTATTGTCTAACTGATTACTTTCTAGGACTACAAAAAGATATCTTAATTACAAAAGAAAAGCGAATGGCTGCATCTATGGCAGCCTGGCCATTATTAAATGCTTTAAATCGGGCAGAGATAAAATCAAACAACATTGCACATGAAAATGAATTGTTAAAGGCCCGTATTGAAAAATTGGAGGGTGAGATCAATCTATTGACAGGAAAAAAACCGTCATTTTCTTCCTCCAACCCTCAAATTAGATACATTTCATTTAATGACGATCAAGATCCTGAAGAAATGAATCAAAATAAGATCACTAAATCTGATCTAGAAAAACCATCTGAGACGGACTCACTAGAAGTCCATCCAGTAATAACTCAAAAAACAAAGAAAATTCAAGATCGACCAGCAGGAGTGCCTCCTGATCAATGGCCCCCTGCCGAATCTGTTTTACATGTAACAGCCTGTCCATATACGCCTACTGAACTCATGGACCTAGTGCAACGATTTAGGCAAAGGCCAAGGGAAAGTGTTCCGGCTTGGTTATTACGGTTATGGGATTCAGGGGCAGATAGTGTACTGGTTAGTGGCCCCGAAGTATCTAAGTTGGCCACAATAACAGTACATCCTGCCCTTCGGCAGAGACTGTATGCTGGGACTCAGTTCCCTGAAGAAAACCATTCAATTGTAGAATGGATAATGGCTGCTTGCCGCATGGTGTGGACAAATAAAACTGACATGCCAGTAAACACAGGGATGTGGTCTTCTATGGAAGACCTTCAAAATTATATACGCGAATTAGGTATGAGAGAGGCTATCTACGAAGACACATTCGATAGCCCTGATATGGTTAAATTTTCTGCGGGAATGAGGGACCTAATTTTACAGTAAGCATCCTCTCATATGTATGGAACCTTGGTTTCCATACTTAATCCAGTAGTATCCGCAGAGGCAGTAGTCCAACAAGCCGCCCAATTGGTAGCAGACCTCGGAGAAACTGAGCGTTTACGAGCTAAGCGCAATATCAGGGTGATTGAGGATGCCGAGGCTTTTCCAATAGTGCGAGCCAGAAGATCGGCCCCGCGAACTTCTCGGGCAGGACCTGTTAGGGTATCCCGGAAACAAATGTTTAATGATCTGCTCCGGGCAGGCGTTCAGTTTTCAAAAATTGATGGGCAGCCCAATCAGGTTCTCCTTCAGTTGTGGAAGCAACTGAAGGATGAACAAAAATTTCAGAATAAACCCAAAAGGCCAGGGATAAGATTTATAGAGCGGCGACCAACAACAACATGGAATTTAGAAGATTTTATAGTTCCAAATAGGAAAAAGAAGCCACCTCAGGTGCCTCGGGTTATGACACCGGAGGTATCGGAGGTAAAAGACTTGAATCTGGCTCAGTTCATGGCTTGACGAGGGATGTCAGTCCTCCTAGGGCCTCTAGACGGGACCGGAGGCCCTATGTGGAACTGACGATATACTGGTCCCGAAAGAATATACAGAAGGTTATGGCCCTAGTTGATGCCGGGGCAGAGACATCTATAATATATGGAGACCCAACTAAATTTAAAGGTAATAGAGTGATGATTGGAGGTTTTGGGGGACAAACCATTCCGGTCACCCAAACCTGGGTAAAACTGGGGGTCGGGCGTCTTCCACCACGGGAGTACAAGGTATCCATTGCCCCAATTCCAGAGTATATATTAGGAATTGATATCCTGTGGGGTCTGGCTCTCCATACAACAGTGGGAGAGTTCCGATTGCGGCAGAGATGCATTAGTATCCGGGCAATCCAGACAATATTGAGAGGCCATGCAAAACATGAGCCTATTTGTTTGCCGAAGCCACGCCGGATTACTAATGTGAAACAGTACAGACTCCCGGGTGGGCAGGATGAAATAACAAAGACGGTGCAGGAATTAGAAAGAGTGGGTATTATAAGGCCTGCACATAGCCCATATAACTCCCCAATATGGCCAGTGCGAAAACCGGATGGAACATGGAGGATGACAGTAGACTATAGGGAATTAAATAAGGTCACGCCACCTGTTCATGCGGCTGTACCCAATATTGCCTCCCTAATGGACACACTAAGCAGGGAAATCAAAACATATCACTGTGTCTTGGATTTGGCGAATGCATTCTTCAGTATTCCAATCAGTGAAGAATCGCAAGATCAGTTTGCATTTACATGGGAAGGGAGGCAATGGACTTTCCAGGTCCTACCCCAAGGGTACGTACATTCGCCCACTTTTTGTCATAATTTAGTGGCACGTGATCTGGCTAAGTGGGAAAAGCCAAATAATGTCAATTTATATCATTATATTGATGACCTCCTGTTAACATCCGATTCGTTAGAGGCGGTGAGACAAGCAGCAGATTTGTTGATAGCTTACCTGCAGAAAAGAGGGTGGGCTATAAACCCACAGAAGGTGCAAGGTCCGGGGCTATCTGTAAAATTCCTGGGAGTAATTTGGTCCGGGAAAACCAAAGTACTACCCAGTGCGGTAGTAGATAAAGTCCAAGCGTTTCCAGTCCCTACAACATCAAAACAATTGCAAGAATGTTTGGGTATATTGGGGTATTGGCGCTCCTTTATACCTCATTTAGCTCAGCTATTAAGGCCATTATACAAGCTTACAAAGAAGGGTCAATCATGGAATTGGGGAAAGATAGAACAGGATGCTTTCCAACAGGCAAAACTGGCAGTTAAACAAGCTCAGGCGTTGGGTATATTTGATCCGACCCTCCCAGCTGAACTAGATGTTCATGTTACTCAAGATGGTTTTGGCTGGGGCCTGTGGCAACGCCAGAGTTCTGTTCGAACCCCCATTGGATTCTGGTCTCAGGTTTGGCACGGAGCAGAAGAACGATATAGCATGATTGAGAAACAGTTATTGGCTGCCTATTCGGCATTACAAGCAGTAGAGCCGATAACGCAAACAGCAGAGGTCATAGTTAAGACTTCATTACCAATCCAGGGGTGGGTGAGAGATTTGACTCACCTTCCTAAGACGGGGGTGGCCCAAGCACAAACGGTGGCACGATGGGTCGCCTATCTAAGCCAGAGAAGCAGTCTGTCTTCATCTCCACTTAAAGAAGAACTACAGAAGATCCTAGGCCCAGTGACGTATCACAGTGATACATCAAAAGAACCGATGGTTGCTCCACCAGAGAAGAGTCCCGTTCAGGAAGGAAGATATCCTATTCCTGAAGATGCCTGGTATACGGATGGGTCCAGCAGAGGCAACCCGAGCAAGTGGCGAGCAATAGCATACCATCCCTCTACTGAGACCATCTGGTTTGATGAGGGGGATGGTCAAAGCAGCCAATGGGCAGAATTGCGAGCCGTGTGGATGGTTATAACTAAAGAACCTGGTGACGGCGTCCTGAACATCTGTACAGATAGTTGGGCTGTGTACCGGGGGCTCACTCTGTGGATTACGCAATGGGCTACCCAGGAATGGACTATCCACGCCCGACCGATTTGGGGTAAAGACATGTGGGTAGACATTTGGAATACGGTCAAACACAGGACAGTATGTGTCTACCATGTCTCTGGTCATCAACCCTTGCAGTCACCAGGAAATGATGAAGCTGACACACTGGCCCGAATCCGATGGATTGAGAATTCACAATCTGAAAATATTGCCCGTTGGTTACATCAGAAGCTACGGCATGCTGGACAGAAGATAATGTGGGCAGCTGCTAAAGCATGGGGGCTGCCTGTACAACTATCTGATATCGTTCAAGCATGTCAGGATTGCGATGCTTGCTCAAAGATGAGACCGAGACCGTTGCCTGAAACAACATCCCACATTGCTAGAGGATATAGTCCTCTTCAGAGATGGCAGGTCGACTACATTGGGCCCCTCCCTCGGTCTGAGGGGGCGAGATATGCCCTGACCTGCGTTGACACTGTAAGTGGACTGCTGCAAGCCTATCCTGTACCAAAGGCAAATCAAGCATACACAATTAAGGCACTTACTAAACTGATGTCTGCATATGGGACACCTCAAGTTATCGAGAGTGACCAAGGGACTCACTTCACTGGAGCGATGATACAGCGCTGGGCAGAAGAAAACAACATTGAATGGCGATTCCACCTGCCATATAACCCAACAGGGGCAGGCCTTATTGAACGTTATAATGGTATCCTTAAGGCTGCCCTGAAAACAGACTCTCAGTCCCTGCAGGGGTGGACAAAAAGATTATATGAAACCGTGCGGGACCTGAATGAAAGACCTCGGGATGGCAGACCCAGTGCCCTGAAAATGTTACAAACTATATGGGCCTCCCCTCTTAGGATCCAAATTACAGGCACCGATAATAAGGTAAAACCGCAGGTTGGTACTGAAAATAATCTTCTGCTCCCTGCCCCTGAGAATTTAGAACCGGGAATCCATAAGATAAATTGGCCTTGGAAGGTGCAGGTAGGACCCAAATGGTGTGGCCTACTTGCACCTTGGGGGAGATTATTGGAGGTAGGAGGTTCAGTCACCCCCTCGGTGATAGGTACATGGCCTACTGACATCGTGGTCAATACTCCGGCCTTTATTGCTAAAGGAACACCTATTATGTCCCTATGGCAGATCAAGACTCCTCCTCTGGTGCCAGATATAGTTATACAGCCACAGATATCTGGCCAGAGGGTATGGTATCGGAGGCCGGGACATAATCCAGTACA
This sequence comes from Coturnix japonica, assembly GCF_054131305.1. Taxonomy (NCBI): domain Eukaryota; kingdom Metazoa; phylum Chordata; class Aves; order Galliformes; family Phasianidae; genus Coturnix; species Coturnix japonica. The sequence continues at coordinate 34,050 of NW_028189054.1, read as the reverse complement.
AGCAGAAGTATTGACCCAAGATAAGAATACGGCCTGTATCTTGCCCTGGAGGGCGGATCTTCCCCTCCTAGTACCCTTGAAACATCTATATTACTCCCCTTAAGATTGATTCTAAGCCTCTAGGACCATTACTCTGGACTGATGAAACGCAGACGGACCTGCACTTCAAGATGATTTGTCTCCGGTAACATCTATCAAGCACTGGCCCATGGAAGATCATAAACACCCATCCAATCATCATCATTTGAATAATATCAACATCTAATGCGACGGGAGATTGTATCAGCGTCGTGATTGGGTCTCTGTAATAAGGGGAACTCACCTAATCATTGGTTCACGTTGTGAAGGGGTGGAGTGTATGGGAGATCACAATGTGAACCACTGATTGATCAGCTGAGGCAAGTGTGGGATCAGCTGTGGGAGCACAGGTGAAAGTTATGTAGCTGTGCTCCCTGGAGGGGTGGAGTTCGACTCCACCTCCTCTGAGACCTCATTTAAGGGCTGACCCTCACTGAGGCAGCATCTCTTGGAGATCGCTCACCAGGGAGGATCGCCTCAGCTCTGGTGAGTTCCCTTTTCCTTATATCTTCTGTATTTCTACCATTTTGCTTGTAATTGCTATCCTTGTTAATACCAGCATAGTTATTGCCAATACAGTCTGGATGGAATGAAGGGCATGAAATACTGATTTGCTCATCAAACGCTGCTTGTTAGCTTAGAGACAAGGTGTTGAATTGGTTTGTTCATGTATTGCAAACAGGTTACTTAGCTGCCTTCATTTTAGCTTCAGAAGAACATGTGCAGAATACAGAATTGATTAGAAGAAATAAGAACTGTCTGCATAGAACTTACTCTTTCCTTACACAGGAGAATCAAGCACACGTTTGTATGTGAGTACCTCCAGAGGTGAAACTTGATCCCCCAGATGTAATGAGCAGAGACATTACAATCAGTTCTAACTGTATCTTAATGCTGTGCTGAATAAGCCTGAGTCAGGATGTAAACCACTTTCTCTTTTTTTCTTCAGATGAAGCCATTAATTTTGTCAGCAAGTCCAAAACGACTCCAGAAATATCAGTCAGTCCTTCTGAAGACCTGGAGCTGGTGTGTGAGGTGTCAGCTGCAAGCGGAGCTGTCGTATAGAAGAAAGATCAAATAGAGGTGAAGCAGGACCAGAGGACAACCATCATCTCCCAGGGGACGCACCGCAAGCTCATGGTCAAAAATGTGACCCTGAAAGACCAAGGGAGCTACAGCTGTGAAACAAAAGATGACAAAGCAACATTCCAAGTGAAAGTCAGAGGTGAGAAAATGCTTGGAATCCCAGAGATAAAGGAACACTTCATTTTGTGTGTCTTGCATTTGGAGGATCAACTTACAGCCTCTCTGGTGCAAAACATTTTGGCTATAGGACTTTCTTTGTCATCTAGTGTCATAGCAACACTTTTCTACATGTGCTTTTCCATCCAGGAATGAATTACTGCAACAAACAATAGGCAAGGAGGGTAACTTGTGCAGCTCTTGTAGTCAGCTGGTGTCTGCAGGGTTACAGTGCAAGAGCACACCAGGCATGCAAGGAGTGAGAAAAGGGGAGGTGTTTGATGAGATCTGGTTACAAAATTTGAATGACACAATGAGGTGGAAAATGCCACTAATCAGACTCATAAATGGCCTGGGTTGCAAAGGCCCACAGTGCTCATCCAGTTCCAACCCCCTTCTTCCTATGTGCAGGGTTGCCAAGCAGCAGCCCAGGCTGCCCAGAACCACATCCAGCCTGGCCTTGAATGCCTGCAGGGATGGAGCATCCACAGTCTCCTTGGGCAACCTGTTCTAGAGGGCCATTCCCTTCTGATTTACTGGAAATGTAGAGAGACATCAGAAGAAACAAAGAGAAGGGAGGAGGTTCAGCAGTGCATGCAGGTGTTCTAAATCTCATGTCCAAATCTGCTATCAGACTGCGAAATGTTTAGATTTATGATATGATATGAAATGATATGCCTATTCATTTCCCAAGGCAAAATAGAGGGGAAAGTATTTTCCTGTCTTAATGAGGCATCATGATGGTCCCTGTGAAGGGCAAGTATAATGAAAATGGGGAACTGGAGTAAGCTCTGCAGCAGACTACAGCAAAATGGTGTGACTGTTGTGATGTCCCTGCAGAGAAAGAAGACGTGTTTACAAACAAGGACAAGGTACAAAAGGAGGTGAAGGCTGCACTGACTCAAAATGCCACGCTGAGCTGCGAGGTGGCCCAGGAGAAGATGGAGGTGAAGTGGTACAAGGAGGGGAAACTGATCACCTCGAGCAAGAAGTTCAAGGTGGAGTCAGAGGGCAAACAGTGTCGGCTGGTGGTGATCCAGGTAGAGAAGAAAGATGCAGGGGAGTACAGCTGCGAGGCTGCTGGCCAGAAACTCACCTTCAAGATTCATGTCACAGGTGAGAGAGAACACATTTTGGCCTTTCATTCTAGAATGTTTTAGAAAAACGGTCATTAGTTTGTAAGTTTTCCCTGCTATGCTTAAAATTTTTGGAGCTGAACCTTGGGGTGGTTAATTTCTGATGAGGAAATTGAACAAATTATTCTAAATACAGTTGTGAGGCAGCTCCATCTTTTAAAATCTTCAGGAATTTCCTTTTGCTGTGGGAATGAGGCCATAGACAAGAAAGTTCTGATTGCACTTCTCCATTCCCACGTGCCTGTACCACTAGAACAACTCTGCAATGCAGCTGCGTCTCAGGAAGTTTCAGAACAGGGGCTTTGCGTCAAGCACTAGGGGGTGTGCTCTATGTAACATGTTTTTGTCTTGGAAGGGCTCATTTAGCATGGGAGAGAATACTACAGGAATGTTTTGTATAAGTTGATGTTTTGAAGACATAAGTAAATGGCAGCTAGGGGACGAAAGAGTCATGAGAGTCATACAAGAAGCATCACAGAATGCCTTTTGTTGGAAGGGACCTGGAGGATCATCCAGTTCCAATCTCTGTCCTGGAAAGGAACACATTCTTTGAGACTAGGTTGCTCTAACACCCATCCAGCCTAGACTTGAATGTTTTCAGGGATGGGGCATCCATAAATTGCACAACTTCTCTCCACATCATTCTCTTGGGGCATCAGACTGGGAGAACTGATTCATTTTTCTGACTCCTTCCCCAAAACCTGCTCTTCTTTCAAGAGGCCAAACTAATGTATCTCTCTCTTTTCAGAGCCAGAATTTGTATTTACAAACAAGGAGAAGGTACAGAAGGTGGTGAAGGCTGCAACAACAGAAAATGCCACGCTGAGCTGCGAGGTGGCCCAGGAGAAGATGGAGGTTGTCATCAATTTATAAGCAATGAGCCAATAATGTTCCAATTATAAACTTTTATTAATTGTAGCGGGTAAAACTAAAAGGCAATTCAGCGCTGGGCGACAGGGGGATTATTGTTCCTCCAACTGCCGCGCCGTCCCGTCCCTTGCAACTTCTTTTGTATTGTCCATCCCGAGCGTATTGTCCTTTAATTGGTCGGTTGTGATCGTGCGACTTGGTGTGTCGTTCCTTGGTTGGTCCTTCCGTGGAACTTTGTATCCATCGGGGCGCGCTTTGCCTGTAACTACGCAGAGTACACAATCTACCCATAAAATTAGAGTGTTCTGCAACCTTTGTGGCCTCCATATTCCACCATTATATCCCGGTCCTAATGAACAAGCACTCCACCACAATGCTACCACATCCCGGTCTTAATGAGCAAACATTTTATCACAGAGGTCAAGTGATAAAAGGAGGGGAAACTGATCACCTCGAGCAAGAAGTTCAAGGTAGAGTCAGAGGGCAAACAGCGTCGGCTGGTGGTGAGCCAGGTGGAGAAGAAAGATGCAGGGGAGTACAGCTGCGAGGCTGCTGGCCAGAAACTCACCTTCAAGATTCATGTCACAGGTAAGACAGGTGTTGTATGAAATACAGCAGAGAACAGTAAAGTAAAATCTAGTTTCTATTATACTGCACCTGGATCACTGTAGTCTGTGCTGAGGTTTTTTCCCTAGACTTGATTGCCTGGGTTTGTAGAAAGTATTTGGTTTCAGTATGACACAAAGACCTGTTTCAGTCTGTCTGTAGAGCAATAATTAGTAATATATGTACAGTGGAAGCAATATTCAAGATATTATTCAAATCTCTCCTGTGCCTGAGATCCCAAACTGTAATTCTTGTTCACCTAAACATTTGACTAAGATAAGTATGTGCAGTGAGGCTGGAGTGCATGTTCTACGTGCAGCCTTTCATGGCAGGAGAAGCAGGAACTTCTCCTAGTAGTACACTGCCTTTTTACTATGCCTTTATGTTGGAGGCTGCATCTGGATAGGTGAGTCTGCTACTCACAGTAAGAGACCTGGTAGAGCTGACTATTGCCAGAGCTCAAAGTAAGATAGATATCTGCAAATCACACACAAAGAACAAAGGACTGCGTTGGTGAGCATATTTCCTTTGTGCCTTTGACAGTCACAGTTGTGGCAATGGTAGAGGCCATGAGGAGTCTGTTCAGGAAGCCAGGAGTACTGTTCTGGGTCATGAAAAGGCAGCCAGTGGTTTGACTATCACATGTTTATGTGTTTTGATGTTTCACAGTGGGTCTTAAGTAAAAGGAACTCAGGTTTTGGTTGCCTGCAGGACAGATGTTCTTTTGGGTTCAATATGTTTGCATAGTGACTTGCAACCATGGGACTGGTGTTCAAGGACCCTCTTGGTTGCTTCAGTTCCTAGGTTCTTTCTTGCCTAGATTTGACACTTTGTTTCAACAGAAGAGCTGATATTCTCTAGTGAAGGCTATTAGTTTGGGCACAAGTGGTAACCTAAACCTGTTCCAACCTGTACATACAAACCTGCAAGTTGGTCTCATTTCGGTCCCTCAGTCAATACTTTTTCTTTTCTTCCCTCAGAGCCAAAACCTGTGTTTATAAACCAGGAGCAGGTGCAGAAAGAGGTGAGTGCTGCCCTGGCAGCAAGTGCCTCCCTCAGCTGTGAAGTAGCACAGGATCCAACCGAAGTAAAATGGTACAAGAATGGAAGACTGCTTGCCTCCTCCAGAAAGTTCAGAATGGAATCTGTGGGCAAAACACGGCGTCTGGTTGTGGAGCAGCTGGAGAAGAAAGATGCTGGAGAATACATCTGCGAGGCTGCTGGCCAGAAGATGACCTTCAAGTTGGAAACAACTGGTGAGCATTTGCTTTGGGAGCACTAAGCAGCTTTTTATGTGGCTTAGAGGAAGACTGGCTGTCTTCTACCCTGTGGGCATGGAACAGCCACAATTCCCCCCGGAACAACATCAATGACCCACACCACAAGTTGGATTCTCCTTTTTAATGTAGTGGTAGCGAGGTGAAAATCTGGCTGTGGAATATTTTTGACTAAGGAACTTCTACTTTAATTTCTAGATGCGCTGAATTACCCTCTGGAGTGTCTTTCTGAATATATAAGCAACCATGGGTGACTATGATCCTGATTTATATCTAGGTTCAGGCTTACTTTTTCAGTTAGGTTAGATCAATAGCTCCAGAGAAGATAGGGAAATACAGCAGTTCACTGATACCATGTGTCAGAAGAATGCAGCTCAGTGCTGGGCAGTTTGCTGCTTCATTCCCTCTTACAAGTTGCACCCAAGGCTGGAAAAGACCACTGAGATAGCTGAGTCCAACCCAGCCCACCCTCACTGGACTTACTAACCACGTCCCCAGTGCCACATACCCGTGGCTCTTGAGCACCTCCAGTGACTGCGGTATATCAGCGTGGTTGCTTCAGTTGTGGGAGTTTTCAGACACTGGCTGTTGTTCTAGCGAGACAAAAAACCAAAACTGATGGAACAGTGTCTATACAGGAAGCAACTGGCTGTCCTGATGGCTGCCAACAGTTTTACACAAGGTGTGTCATGCAAGCTTGCATGAGTCTGGTTTAAAAACTTGCTGTTCTGATGGAAGGAGAGGATGTTGGTACAGGATAACTGCGGGATTTGTGCTCTCCCGACATCCAGTTGCAATCACAGCTTATTGTTGCTATAGAAAACAGCTTCTCTGTAGACAAATTGAGTTAGTTCCAATAAGTGGCTGAAGCCCTAAGTGATCCAAGGTGAAGCATGATCCAAACTGGAATTTAACTAATTGTAGTAGGGAATCCAAGCCTTAATGAGATGAGTTATTTAAAATATGAGTCCTCCATCTAAAACAGCATTGAACTCTTACTCTGGTTTATGATAGAAGTGAGAGTTTAACAGCAGAAGTCTGAAGTTATGCTCCGTATTTCTCATCACTCAAGAGAATATTTGAATATATGAATTCCTTTGGCTATGTTAGAGCTCATAATGAGGTCAGCTGATGTTCTTTAAATGCTCGGAGTCTAGCAATGTGGGGAAGTGGACTGCTATTTGCTGTTGAGCTTTAGGCTAAGAAGCCTGATTTTAGAGGACTGTGGACTTCCCCTTTCCCTTCCCCTCTCCTCCCCTTCTCCCTGGACTGATCCCACATGGTTTGAGAATGATTTCAGATCAAGGTAAATGAGGAATCGCCGTGTGAAAACCTGTTGTTTTACTGCACTATAAGAGACACTTAGTCAAAAGACAAGTGTGTGTTCCAAGCTTGAGATTGCAGGAGATCCTAGAAACAACTCAGCTGCTCAAACCTGTAGTCTGGCTGAATCTTTTATTGTCAGTTTTGGTCAGGAGGAGATGCTTGAGTAAGACAAATAAAAGGTCACGGGTAAGTTGGTCCTTCTTGTGATATACTTCTAGGCTTCCATCAGGGAGAAGCTTAATTAGTCCAAATAATCATAGCAGAAACCACACCAAGAGCATGAGAGTGAAATTTATACTTTCTTGACGTGAAGGAAAATTTTACCTGGTTCTGCCATTCCCCAAATATTTGTTTCCTTATGACAAGAAGAACTTTGCAGAAGTAATTTTTTTTTTCAGTCTTGCGTGCAACACAAAAAGGGGTAAAATCTAGGAGGCCACCTGAAATGTTTTTTCCATCTGGAAGGATCCATTTAACAGCACCCATGGACCTGGTTATGAACAAAACTAAGTTCCCAACTAAATCCACATTCTTCTTTCTCCTTCTCAGAATTGCCTGTGAAAATCAGCAAACCATTGGCAGACAGTAGCGTCATTGAGAAGGACAAGGTCACATTTGAGTGTGAGCTGTCCAGGCCCAACATGGACGTCAAGTGGTTCAAGGTATGGCATGTAATGGTATTTTGTTGAAATTGAAGTTTGTTTTGGTTTTATTGTGAACTTTTTAGGTCATGCTGCACAAAATATTGTTGGTTGAACTACAGTACAGTCTTGAGCTTCAAGTCTAACACAGAAATTCTCAGCTGGGATTTTGTAGCCTTGTTGTGAACTGGGTTTTTGGGGTGAAATCTCAGTTTTCTTTGCACCTGACAGTGTGAGAATTTGCTCTGGCACTTTGTGTACCTCCCCGGTGCTCAGCTGTTCCTTCCCTTACTTGGGGATAACGTCATTTATTCAAGGTGATGTCCAAACAGGCTTGTTAACAGTCCTCCGCAGTGCTTTAAGCTGTCATAGGTCAGCCAGAATTTATGCATGTTCTATAGCCATTCCTTCATGTTGAAAACACTGCACTGTGCTTAAGCTTCAGCATATGTTCCAGTAAGCACAGTTCCATTAATTCTAGGGGAGTGGGTGAATTAAGCATAGATCTGAAGGCTCCCTTTGCTGAGTGCAGAGATGGAAGGACTAATGGAGATCTGACTTGATATTTTCCCTTCTAGGATGGGAAGGAGCTCTGTCAAAGTAAAAAAGTGGGCATTACTTCCCAGGGAAATAAGAGAAGTCTCATTATTCACAAGTGTGAATATGAAGATCAGGGAACATCCACATGCTGAGCAGCCTAAGACAAGACATCAGCTACCCTAAAGGTTCATTTTATGTTTAACTGAAAGAGCAAATAAATCCTCTTGTGGTATTTTGCACCACGGGAAGAAATGCTTCATGGGCAGTTTGGGCATTTCTTGGTTAGTCCTTTTGGATACCTTTCTCTTTCTTCTTTATGCTCAAGACAGATTTTCCCTCCATGTGTTGCATTGGTTAAACCCCAGTTTGTAGCTCATCATTGGGCTCTGAAGCATCAGACTTGTTACTGAACACGTGGGTCTGCTGTGCCCTGGTAGATGCCACCTTCCCAAGGGACGTATGAAAGGATGCTTTTTTCTGATTTCCTACTAGATGCTGTCCTCATGTGGCCACTTGGGTTCAGTGTTAGCATGAACATGAACATGTGTCCTGTCCCATGACTTTGGTGAACTCTCATTTTCTCTCTCATTCTGCAACCAGGTTGGGTTGCTGTTTCAGTACTGGCTGTTTTATGTAGCCATTCCATTTGTTCTGGTTTACGTTCTTTTTTATTTTCTTTTTTTCAGGCATCATTTCTATACAGTAGACAAAGCCAGCCTATTACATTTGATTTACAGTTTTTAGCTTTTGCTGGTAAGCATTTCAGCTCTCAGGCAGTTTTACCAACAGCTTTGAAGAGCTGAAATGAACCAGCCTGGACACGATGGTCTGTTTTTGTTGGTGTAATGAATTTATGAAGTTAAACTGATTGACCCCATAAGGTTTTACAGTGTATGACTCACGTCTGGCAGAGTTATCACAGCAATGAGTTTATATACTTAGCATTTCAGGAGGCAAATGGTTGGGGATACTCTTTCATTTGCTTGCGTCTCAGAGTGAATCACTAGTATGTGAACCATCCTTCATCTCCTTTGTATTGCTTTTGTGTGTGTCTGTGTGTGGTTTCCCCTGTGAATTTCATTCTTTCCAGTTATATGGAAGTTCTCTTTTGAGCAGTGAAATTAGATGTTCCATCATCAGTCATAATGGTAAAGCTGAGTTGCCACGTTATCTGTGTCCTTTCTGTCTGGCGTCTCAATAACTGCTGCCCCACCACAATATCTGCCTAATACTTCAGCTCCATGGATGCCTCCTTGTGCAAACTGAGAGCCTGTATTTGGTGTGCATAGATCTGGGCTTACATCTGTGCTGGTAAATGCACTAGTGCATGGGCTAAGCAGTCCTGCCTCCTGTGCTGTGGGCATTGAGATGGGGCTCCTACAAGCTGCCCATTGCAAGATATTTAGAAACTAATTGCTGCGGAGGTTTCCATCCTCTTTTCAGACTAACTAAAATTTGGTTAGTGGGATCAAAACAGAAGGGGCAGGGAGGGAGAGCTGACCAAGGACTACTGATGGAACAACTATGAATCCTTGGTTCCTCAGGATTCCCTGCATCAGCAGTTGGCAACAGGAGTAAGGGGGCTCAGGAGGACACTGTGGAGTAGTGTGAAAAATGAGCGAAGAGAGTTACTAATTGATGCCTCTTGGAAAGTAGTCCAAGAGTGGTCCTCTTCCTAAACTCTCCTCTTGTGTGTGGTTTTATCTTTATGAGGTGTTCATAACAAGTGATGTGTAGATCTCCCTTATCTCATAATGTCTTTTCCTGCCTGCAGTGAATATGCAGGATACTGGATCATATACCAGCTTCTTTGAATTACTGCTCATGTCAGGAGATAAAATCTGCCTATTCTTTGAACTAACACTGGCGAGGGTTAGTTATTCTGGCTACCGAGAGAATGACACAGCAGATTAAACTCTTTCATTTCCTTCTTTGTCAAATGCCTTTTCATCTAACTGTGTGTCCCATAGAAATTCAGAGCAGTGTTGGCTGAGGGAAGTGGAAATATTTATCTCCTGTGTGTATCTGCCACCCTATTTAGACATGCTGGCAGAGCGCAGAGATTGGAGGAGTTGGATTAGGCAGTAGTTTCCCTATTGCTCACAGAACCACTTTTTCTGTGGTCTCCCAGCTACCCTGTGCCCAGTGGCCTATGCAAGATGGAGCGGAAAAGGCTCATTTTATGAACAAACAGGAACCTTTCTGGTCAGATTAATACCTGTGCTCTTTTAGAGAGATTTAGATACTAGAGATTTTAGGTACTGGAATAGGCTCCCCAGAAAGGTGGTTGAATCACCATCCCTGGTTGTGTTTAAGAGCCTTTTGGATGTGGTACTCAGGGATATGATTTAGTGTAGGGTTTTTAGAGTTAGGGTACTGGTTAGGCTGCGGTTGGACTTGATGATCTTCAATGTCTTTTCCAACCTGGGTAAATCTATGATTCTATGCAGGAACTCTTCTCCTGAGGTTAATCCAAGTTGTATCCAGGCCCTTCAGAAGGAAAGGGATATAGCAGCACAGAAATATGGCCTGATTCTGACATAACTAAATGCAGACCTGGAGAGTTAAAAGGGATTGTGTGATGTTCAAAGGATTTTGAAGCAAAGATGTCCCCTAGGTAAGATTTGTGGCTGACATTCCCCATACATTGTTTGTAGGCACACAAGCTAAGGAGAGACTAGTGATGAGCATGCAGAGAAGCCAATGGTTCAGACAGGTTTGTAGTGACGCAACACTGTAGAGTTCTGTCTAGTTCTCCTTGGCATAGTTTGGAAAATAAAGATGAGGTAATTGGTGGTAACCAATATGGCTTCATCAAGGTCAAGCCATGTCTGACAAACTTGGTGGCCTTTCATGATGGAGTAACAGCATCAGTGGATAATGGGAGAGCAACTGACATCATCTACTTGGACTTGTGCAGAGCATTTGATCCCGTCCTGCATGACATCCTGGTCACCAAACTGGAGAAAAATGGTTTTGATGGATGGACCAGTTGCAGGATAGGGAACTGTCTGGATGGTCACACTCAGAGAGCTGCAGTCAATAGCTCAGTGTCCAGGTGGAGGGTGGTGTTGGGACCAGTGTTATTTAACATTTTTGTAGGCAACATGGAGAGTGGAATCAAATGCAGCCTCAGCAAGTTTGCAGATGACACCAAGCTGAGCGGTGCTGTTGATGTGCTAGAGGGAAGGGATGCTACTCAGAGGGACCTGGACAGGCTGGAGAGGTGGGCCCTTGGCAGCCTCATGAACTTGAGTGTGGCCAAGTACAAGGCCCTGCACCTGGGTCAGGGCAATCCCAAGCACAGGCACAGGCTTAGAGGAGAATGATTTGAGAGAAGCCTTGACCCTGAGGAGAAGAGTTGGTGTGGAGGGAGGTGTCCCTGCCTATAGCAGGGGGACTGGAACTAAATGACCTTAAAGATTCAGTCAGTTCTATTGTTTTTCTACCCTTAATTTTGCTTGAAAGGTTTTAGAATAAATGAGATTCTGGTTTCCATGAAAACTGTTTGCAGGGAGCTCCATTGTAGCTAGTAGGTCTGTCTTTAAGTTCAAGGGCAATAATGCATTGACTGTGTTGAAGAGAGAAATGACTCAGGAATGGATGATGGTTTAGAATAAAACATAATCCTACTTATTTTCTATGCAAATATGTGTAAGGAAAAGATGCTGCACTCAGTTCTGGAAATACCCTGACAAATATATCTCTACTGTTTCACAGCTGGAGATATCAAGATTGTTAAAGCACTGGAAGATGTGGAAGTGAATGAATATGGGAGTGCATCTTTTGTCTGTGAGATTTCACACGATGAGGTTCAGACCCAGTGGTACAAAGAGGACAACAAGCTGAAGGCTGATGACAACATCAGAATGCAACAAGATGGTAGGGTGTAAGCGGGGGGTCTTTCTCCTGAGTGGGGGGTGGGTTGGAGATCAAGCATATAAGACATCTGAAATGAAGTGAAGAGGGTTCAGAAGCGAGTTCCCCTTTTGTTTTGGGACTGAGGTTTAGGTGGAACAAGTGACATGGTGGGATGCTTAGTGTGGGAAGTGTGATGCTATCCCACCATCCCACACTGCTGGGAGCAGGTAGGAAATGAGTGCAGTTATTTCCAAAGTGGGGGTGAACAGGGCAGTCAGTTCACCTCTCCAAAGAGGTTTTGTCTGACTGTGAGTGTGATCCTTCTGTATCAGATACTTTGAATTTGACGGTGGCCGCATTTGATCAGTCCTTGTAGAAGCCATGTTTAGATTCTGCTTTGGTCTGCTCCATTTCCAGTTCAAAGTCGTTGGACACTAAATGAGACGGCTGCATCTCAGTAAAAGATCTGTTTGAATAGCTGTGATGTGCTTACTATTCAGATTTACAGAGCTGAGGTTTTGTCCTTGGCTATAGCAAAGAAGTCAAATCAGGTGAAATTAATTGTATTTCTGAACTAGACAAGTTTAAGTTTGGTAGCACCTAAATTTGGTGCGGTTTGTCATTGATTTCATCTGAAAGAAACTTGCAGGCTTTTTATCTGCTGTTGTCCCCAGCGTAAGATTATCCATTCACATCCTAAAGTACTTGTTATATTTTCAACTCACTCTTATTTGAATAAAAGCCTCAACAATTGGGAGCAATTTAATAAGCACAGAACAAGAGCTGGACCTTGCATTTGGTAGATACTGTACAGTATTACTTCATAGAAATGTAGTCAATGGCATTCCCTATAGACAATCGTTTGTTTTATCTTTAGAGTCGTTCAAAGAACCATTGTGAACTTGACATTAATTGGAATGGAATACACGCAAGAGACTTTCCTCTTCTTCCAATTGTCCTCATCCTTTCTTCTCTTCCACCCCTGCTTTGCAGATTACCATATAGAAATCACCAGGAAGTTGGAGGACAAGACAGCTTTGGAACGTCATTCTGTCATCCTGTCCTGTGACTTCAGGCCTTCTCCAAAGGTTGTGAAATGGTTCAAGGGCCGCACACCCATCGAGCCCCCTGAGAAGTACAAGATCAAGAGGGATAAGCATTCAGTAGAGCTCAGAATTCTGAAGCTGAAGCCCGATGATGCTGGTGTGTACAAGTGCAAGGCAGGAATTGCAGAGACTGAGGCCACGCTGACAGCTGAAGGTATGAGCAGGGAGGGTGGCCTCTTCCATGTCCTATTTCACCTCAGATTTCTCTTCTTGAGGTTGACTTCTGCCGTTCTCTCCTGCTAACTTTATACATGTATTATCTTCACATAGATGATTACACAAAGATCATCTAGTCCAACCATTCTACCACATCCCAGTATGATTTATAGTAACAGTGGTAACAGTTCACCTTGTTTCCCCACAGCCCGCAATGTAGAAGTAACGAAGCACCTGCAGGATGTAGAAATTGAAGAAGAGAGCTCTGCTGTCTTCTCCTGCGAGCTGTCCCATAATGACGAGGACGTGGAATGGTTCCTGAATGGCAACCTCCTTTACACCAACAATTACAATGACATCAAGAACGTTGGCAATTGCTGCACACTGACAATGAAGCAGGTTAAGCCTGAGGATGCTGGCACAGTGACAGTGAAGTCAGACAAGGTGTCAGAAAGCGCACCTGAAGGTGATAGGTGGGTCTGATCACACCCCTCCTGGATGTAAGAGATGCTAAGGAGCTCCAGTTCATTCTATTGTGCAGCAGTCCTGCTTCTAAAGCTGACCTCTCTGGGGTGACAAGTCATCAGAGGCTTTCTTCCAGTGGAAGGTTCCATTGCAGCAGATATCAAGGAAGGAGGATGGTTTTGGTGTCCTGCCAAAGCATTCCATTGCTTTTTATCATCATTTTACTTAACACAAGGAGAGTTACAGGAGCAATTTCTTTTACTGCTTCAGTAACATGCAGTGTCAATGCTGTTGTCTCCAAGGATTTATGACTGAAGGAGAGATCATTCAGTGTGTGTTTTGCCTCTGGGATGACTAATGACCAGGCTGTGAGCAACCTGATCTAGCTGTGAATGTCCCTTTTTATTGCAGGGGAGCTGGGCTAGATGGCCTTTAAGGGTCTCTTCCAATTCTAAGGAACTTGTGCCTGAAGTGCAGAAGTGGATGAATTATACCACTTCTTCATATCCTCCCCATGATTACAGAGGAAATACAACAAAACAACATGCATGGTCTTACTGTTGTCATTTGCTTGAATACGAAGACGTCTCTTTTTTTATGGTTGAGATTTTTGTTGATATGGGTCAGGAGGAACTCACACTTTTTAGCTTTCTCAATAGGCAAAAAGTTCCAGTTGCTGCAAGCCACCGAGGTAACCAATAGAGGGGCCCTGATCCCCCTTGTGCCATCGGGATGCTCTGGCACGGGATGTGCCTCAAATTCAAAGCTCCTTCCCACCTCCCAAGGAAAAGCAAAGCAACTCAAGCATCTCCAGCAAAGCTGCCCAGCAGACAGCAGGGAATGCAAACAGCTTCTGGCTGCTCCCCTGCACTCCTGTCCTAAGTAAGAGACCCTATGAGGACTGGATGGGAAATCAGTGCATGACACACGTGAGTGTGCACAGCATTGTGCAAAGCAGTGGGGATCCATGTGTGTGTGTGTGTGTATTTGTGCATGGATGGTGTTGTACACACATTTGTGTCCATGAGTGTACAAACCAGTGGTGTTGCTCAGGTGTGTGTAGGTCTGTGGGTATGTGTGCAAGGACGAGCATGCACATATATGTACGTGCACAGGGGTGTGCAGAGTGTTGGAGCTGCACAAGGACATTGTGGTACCGGTGTGTGTGTGCACTTTGGGAGTGAAAGGAAGGGGTTACACATGTGTGAGTGTGTGTGCGCACAGGGCTGCACTAAGGGATGTGGTTGTGTGAGTGTGTGTGAGCACATAGTGCGTGGATGCGGTGGCACAAATGTGTGCTTGCACAGGGCTGTGCTGAGGAGTTGGGCTGCACACAGGTGCACACAAAGGGATGTTTGAACCCTTTGCCCCTAAGAACAGTTTTCCAGTGTCCCTCGTCCAAGAATTCTTTGAACAGCCTGCAGCTGACTCTCCTGAAGCTCAGGGTCCTGACTTTGCTTTTTGCCAGGCCCGCATTCCTTGAGATGAGGAACTCTAGGAGGGCATGGTCACTACAGCCCTGACCACCTCCAGTCTTAACCCCTGCTGTGCAGCATGTCCAGTAATGCTTCCCTTCTGCTTGGTGTGCTTAATGCTTGGCCCACAAAGTTATTCCCAGTGCAGTCCAGCAGTCTCTCAGACAGCTTGCAGCCAGCCATGCTGATTTCCCAGCCTGACTGGAATCCCCCATCAAGTTGAAAGTCAGTGAGCGCGGTGCTTCTGGTAGCTGCAGTAAGCAGGGCCCATCAACAGGCTCCCTTGACCAGGCGGCCTGGAGCAGACCCTCACCTCCAGAAGCCCATTATTGGTTCAGTCCCGAATTTTACCCGCAAGTTCTCAACGTGATCGTGGCTGTTCTTAGTCCTTTGCAGTCAGCTTCTTCATAGAGAGGGCAAATACCTTGCCCTCCGGAATTCCATAGTAACAATCATGTCTCCTTTATGTCAGGTGAGGTGTTTTTTTTTGTTGTTGTTTTTTGTTTGCTTGTTTGTTTGTTTTCCATTTTCTAGGTAGAAAATTTAATTTCTGAGCCAGGAGAAGAAGAAGTGCAACATGTAACAATCTTCCTGGCACTGTGCAGTTTGCATGAGTAGCCAAGTGCTCCTCAGGTAACGTGTGCTGCAGAGCTGACCTTGGTGGCAGGGGTTGTGTCTTCATTTTCTTCCTGTCATGTGGGAACATAAGAAGACTCTTCAGAGCAGGAGCTGCAGAGGAAGATGAACGGCATGAGAAGGTAAGGCTAGGAACCAAGGACACCTCCAGAAAGAACAGAAAAACTAAGTCATTTAAGATGCATGATGGCCGTGTGATACTGTCCGTGACTGGAGGAGAAGCACATGGCTAGGAATGACTGATGGCTCTGGTGGGATGAGTGCCTACGTGCGCCGTAAAGGAGAGTTTGTGGGATGTTCTGTGGACATGTGAAGGCTGTGGGAAAGTTAAGAGAGAAAACGTGTGAATTCACAGAAGTGGTATTAGAACCTGGAATAAACCATTTGGATCACTCACATCTGAGTCCGTGCCAGATTGTCGCACTGTCAGAACCTGAGGCCTGGGATTTTCCTTTAGTAGTGCCAACTGCCTGTTGTAAATGAGAAAAGATATTACTAAACATAGCTTCCCTCCTTGTAGTTTTGATATTTCTGTCTTTGCATTCCTTTAGCACCCAGGGTGTTGATGCAGCTGCACAAATCCGCTGTACTGTCATAGTTTCATAGTTTCATAGTTTCGTGCGGGTTGGAAGGGACCTTAGAGATCATCGAGTCCAGCCCCCGGGATTCGAGCCTCTGTGTAGCAGAGCGGCACTTCTACCACTTGCGCCACAGGGGGGATTCGAACTCCGGGCCCCAGTGTTGCAAGGCGGCGTCTTTTAACCACTGCGCCACTGGGGCACACTGTCCTCCTGTTTTGCATGGAAGAATGGTAAAATAGCAATCTCTGGGTGAAATTTTGTTCAGGCGTTTTCCTTTCTGTGCCCCTAGGAAGCAATGGCTTGGAAATGGCAGTGCCGCCTGGGAACCCACACAGCAACCCAGTATCTCATTGTCTGGGTCTGTGAAAAACCACAATGATGACAAAAGATGTTTCAATTCTGTCTGTGCTGTCAGTGCAGCCCTGAGGAGCGGTGTGGGCATGGCATGGCAGGGAGAAGGGATTTCACTTCCAATGGGAAAGTGCCTGTTCATGTGTTGGTATGTAACCGCTCCATGGCCTGCTCCATGTGCTTCTGAATGGGCAGCTCAACTTTTGTGTCACTCAGCCACCTGTGGCAGAGGTCAGGATTAGTGCCTTTCAAGGAGCTGAGAAGCATTTCTTGCTCAAGTCCTGCTTCCAAGCTTAACCACCTACAATGAAGTAGATGTCGTTTTTCTGGTGTCCTTCAATTCTGTGTCCGCATTTTCCCAAAAGCAAAAGAATTTGGAGTTAACCAGCTGCAGTGAAGTGAGCGATTTCAGTGCCTATTTCTGATGGTGGCAATGAGTTCAGAGGTCACACTTAATTGACGGTGCCTGTTTCCATTCTGACAAAGGCTGTAGTTTCAGCTGACTTCCCGAGGCTGCCATGTGTGGTGGTGACACAGCCTTGGGCTTGTGCGTTTGCATGACTCCCACCTTTCCTTTCTGTGTCTTGCAGGTCAGCTGGTGCTGGAAGCGGCCGGTATCTGAGTAGGAATGAAGGTGAGTGCAGGAGCAGCTGCTGAGGGGAGGAAGGAAGTCCATGCTAATGAGCTCTGAAGCATCTGCGGGTCCGGTACCAGAATAGGCAGCAGTGATGCAGGGGGCTCCTCGGCAGGAAGCTGGCTGATCCAAATGCTTGCTGAGAGTTTGGAAGCCCAAACCCTTATGGTCTCTGTAAGGGTGGTTAATAAAAAGATATTAACCAAGATGGTGGTAAATAGCCTAAGGTTATTAGCAAAGGGAAACTCACCAATATCGATACCTTGACTAGAAAGCTGAGGCAGCCTCAACTAGGGAGCAATCTCTAAGACATGCTGTCTCAGAGGTGGTCAGCCTTTAAATGAGGTCTCAGAGGAGGTTGAGTCGAGGTCCACCCCTTCTGGGAGCACAGCTAGATTACTCTCACCTGTGCTCCCGCAGCTGACCCAATACTTGCCTCAGCTGATTAATCAGAGGTTCAAGCTGTGATTTCCCATACAGTCTCTAAGCTGAAGGCAGCATCTCCTTGATCTGATGGTGGTGTGCCTGAGTGAGGGAGTGATCCAAGCTGGATGCAGAAGAGTCATCTTAATTTCTCTGCTATTTTACTTCAGATGACACCTATTGGGTGTTGGTTTCTTAAAATTTGGATCTAGGAGGTGGTCTCTTCCTTTGCTTCTGATGAAAGCACAGAAGTGCAGCAGGAGTAGAAGACAAAGAGGTTTTCTTGGTGACAGGAACACCAATTATTTGATTCAAATGTGTAACTGATGTAGATGGTGAAGAACAGATCTGCCTCAAAGACATGCTTGATCACATAAGAAATGAGCATGTGATCCAAGACAGGCAGCGTGGCTTTAGCAGGGGAAGGCCATGCCTAACCAGTCTGGTGGCCTTCTATGATGGAGTGACGGCATTTGTGGACAAAAGGAAGGTAACAGATGTCATTGACCTGGACTTGAGCAAGATCTTTGACATTGCCCTCCACCACATCCTTATCTCTAAACTGGAGGGATGTGGATTTGACACGTGGACCACCTGGTGGATAAGGGATTGGTTGAAAGGCCACAGACAGAGGGTGGTGATTCATGGTTCTATGTCCAGGTGGAGGCCGATAACAAGTGGTGTCATCCAGGAGTCTGTCTTGGGACCAGTGCTTTTTTACATGGTTATCAGAGACACCAATGATGCAATGGAGTGCACCTTCTGCTGTTTGCTGAGTGGTGCGGCTGACGCAGTGGAAGGAAGGGATGCCATTCAGAGGGAGCTCAACCGAGAGGTTGGCCTACGTGAATCTAATGAGGTTGAACACAGCAAAGTGCAAGGTTTTGCACTTGGGCTGGAGGAATCCCAGGCATTTCTACAGACTGGGAGGAGCAGTCCTTAAGAGAAGCCCCGCAGAGAAGGACCTGGGGGTCCTGGTGGATGAAAAACAGAACGTGAGCCATCAGCGTGCTCTTGCAGCTCAGAGAGCAAATGGTCCCCTGGGCTCCATCAGAAGAGGGGATGGCCAGCAGGGACAGGGAGGTGATTGATCTTCATGATCCTTGAGGTCCCTTCCAACCTGGGCCATTCTATGATTCTGTGATTACACTCGCTCTCAGAAAGAATGGCAGCTGTACGGAAGCTGGATATATTTTGGGACAGTTCTTGTAACCAGTTGATTTTAAGACCTTGCCCGAGTCAAGAGTCTAAATTGAGTGTCAGAAGAAAGCTGGTAAAGTGGCTATTGCTCATTCTTTTTCATTTGCTGATTCTTTCATTCGGGTTCCTTTTCCAAAGGAGATTCTGGTGATGGAAGCAATTGAAGAAAGAACCAAAGCAGCTCTTGCCAAGAGTGCTTGAAGTCCCTGTGGAGAGAAGCAAAGAACTTGGGCTTCCTCTGGGATGCGCCCCACCATGTCTCAGGAAGGAGACAACTGCTGTTCCACTTTCTGCTCTGTGTGTGGAAAGGTACGTCTGGGTTTCTTCTGCTTGTTTATTCTTTCTTTTTCAGGCTTTGAAGGAGAAGGGGTGGAGCAACGGGAGACTCACTGGTCGTTTGTTGCCTCAAGAACAGGATGGATTCTGAATTGACTGTGAAAAACCTGGGCTAGTAGCATGGGCATGTTTCAGGCTGGACTTTTCCTTCTTGGTTTCCTTTTGGCTACAGGGAGACAGCTGTCTAAAGGTGTGTTTTCATACCCACTCTCCAAAACCATGTTTCATTGTTGCAGGTGGTTCAGTGTGCTCTTGCAGTGCAGATGCTGTAGTTTGCTGTAGAATCTGAATTGTTTCTGTTCCTAGGGGAGGACTGGGAGGAGGTAGTGAGAAGAGAATTCAATGCCTTAGGTGTATCTTAGTGAGAAATGTTGGCATGAGGTGCTGAAAGTCTTGAGTTGTCAAAGGCCAGTGAGGCTCAGACTCCTTAACCTGCTGGAGCAGGGTGGAAGCAAGGAGTGGGCACTGCCGTCCCACAAGCTGCACTTGGTTCTGGTCTGCCAGGTCTGTGCTGGCCTGGATTTCTTCTGAGAAGTTTGTTGGAGCTGCTTGGAGTAGTGAAGGGTGGGGAGGAAGTGCTGCTCAAGAGCTAAGGCTCTGCATGATCATCTTGGATGGTTTTAACCATGATATCTGAAGACATAGTTTCCATCAGAATGATCCCAACATTGTGCGAGTGTCTCAAATGTATGAGAGCACCCGCCTCCTCCAGCTGAGCCATAGGAAAGCTAACTGTGCCCAGTAATTACAGCTTCTGCAGATTGAATATGCTTCCAAGTGTTTTCCTTAGTGATCAATAATGTCCCAGCACTCTGAGATTCCATCTCTGGCACAGTCTGGAGCATCTCTGCAATCCTTGGTTGCTGGAGGGCACGTGGTGAGTGCATGGACAGGGTGGCACAAACGCGTGCGTGTGCTGAGGAGTTGGGTTGCACACAGGTGCACACAAAGGGGTGTTTGTGGAAGGTGTAGGCACGTAGGTGTTCCCAGGGATGGTTTGCACACGTCTGTGAATGCAAAGGAGGGCACACGATGCAGAGTGTGCATGGGGGTGTGCAAAGCAGGCAGGGTGGTGAATGGGTGTGCGTGTGCACATGGATAGGGGAAGGTTGGGGTTACAGGTTGACCTGTGCTGAGGTGAGTGGGGACTCACGGTGTTGCTCAGTGGTAGATTGGTTCACACTGAGTGCTAACAGGAAACTCGCACACCCTTTTTGTTTCAGCTGTGCCAGCGCTGTGATCCCTTGCTGCAGGGATGGGGTGTTGGAAGGATGGTGTGCGTGCCGAGCTCCCATCTCTTGCAGGAATCAAGTGTAGAGCAAAAGGGATGTTTGGGCCAGGTGACTGTAAGAAGGCTGGCTGCTTTGGATGGTGGTAGCTGATGGAAACAGGTGCTCTGGGGACCGTTCAGCTTTTAACAGAAGACAGGGGTCCTGCAGCAAGAACGACTAGGTTCTCAAATGGCTTCAGACGTGCACACCGACTACATCCCCGCAGACATTTACCGGTAGGTGGCTCTTGCAGAAGAAGATTCAAGCAGCAGAACCTTTTGCTCAGCTACAGCACACAAATGCTACAAAAGCAGGAACAACCTGCAAGCTCTGGGTCTGTTTGTCTTGCACAGGCATGCACTAACTGCGTTTGATGGTACCCCCCATCCTTGATTTCCTTCCCTGCTTCTTGTCTGATGACGCTGCTGAGCCAGGAACAAGCTGCCCAGTGTGGCAGAGCATGGTGCAGAGCTGTGCTGGGACCTCCTCCCCTTCATCTGCTGCAGATCAGTGCCCCACACGTGCCATTGGGATGCTCTGGCACGGGATGTGCCTCCAACCCAAAGCTCCTTCCCACCTCCCAAGGAAAAACAAAGCAACCCAAGCATCTCCAGCAAAGCTGCCCAGCAGACAGCAGGGAATGCAAACAGCTTCTGGCTGCTCCCCTACACTCCCGTCCTAAGTAAGAGACCCTATGAGGACTGGCTGGGAAATCAGTGCATGACACACGTGAGTGTGCACAGGATTGTGCAAAGCAGTGGGGTTCCACGAGTTTGTGTGTGTGTGTATCTCTGCTGTTATGAAAGCATGGGAAGACTTACTGAGTCCCAGATAATTACTTATCCTCAAATGATTTTTCCTGGCCAAAGTTAGAGCCTCTCACAGGTAATCAAGATCAACAGGCTGTTGTTGCACAATCAACAGACACAATCTAGATGATCAGCTGAGGAAAATAAAGCATCATGCGAAGGGTACTAGATAAGTGAGCAGCTTGAGATCTGCACATTTATGTGATGCTCATGGTCTTAGACAATATTTGCCTAGAGAGGTCACATTGAATGAAAGCAAACTCTAAGATGAATGAAAATATGCACAGGAGAAGAAGCCTCTGAGGCTTCTCAAGTGTTATGACCAGAAGACATAAACTCTGTTAAAGCAAACGTTTCTCTCTATTTTTTGTGTTATTCCAGGCAGGCCTTGATTACCGCCTGAACACATGCTGTGGAAGCCCAGCTTATGCAGCACCAGAGCTAATCCAGGGCAAAGTGTCTATTGGCTCAGAGGGATGTAGAGCGGTGTTTGTTTTCCCCTCTTTCCCTTCCCTCTCCACAGAGCATTTAAAGGCAGTGGAGCTCAGGTAGGCTCTCTTGGTTTCCCTTCTGAATTCTGCTAGGTTGCATCGCTTGGTAGCTCTCAGAAGCTGTCAGTGGCCACAGACTAGAAAAGTGCAATTGGTCTCAGTTCACACAGCTGGCTGGTTTGTCTCAGGCTAATCCTGAACTGCCTCAAGCGACTGCTTTGGGGCTCTACAGAACAGCAACTTCAGAGATCTCTTTCTATTACTAAGTGTTTGAAAGAGCAATTTGCTCTGTTAATTATCCATCATTTCTGTGCAGTCTGTTTTGTCAGACTTGTCTTTAGCTTCCAAGTTGTATGTGAAGAATTGTTTCCGTTGTAATGCACAATGTACTAAAAATTGAGAGATGAAAATGTGAAGAGTTTTTCCAGCTTTGATTTCATGTCTGGAATTTTGGAACCCACTACTTGCAGTTGTTAATCTGTCCAAACTGGTCTGGTTTGGGATGCCCTCGTACTTCTTGAATCGCTGTTAAAGGCGGAGCAATTCCTACAAGTGCCATGGCCCCACTGTTGTTCTAATTCTTGTTTCTTTGTTTTCCACACGCTGCTTTTCAAGCCTCCTTTTTCTTTACAGTCAAAGTGAGAACTGCACTGTGTCTGAACCTTGTTGTGCCTCTACATAAAGAGAACCGAACAGCAGCAAAGCCAGACAGGTGACTGTGCTGACAGCTCTCGTAGCCAGTAACACGTAACTGTGCTAAATCCCTTGTGACGGCTTTGATTTCATTTTTGCCAGTGAAATCCTTGTAAAAGGAACTGCAGCAGTGTGATGAGCTAAGGTGAAGATGCTGGTTTTAGTAGTGCTCTAAGCTGAGTGAAAGGGCAATTGAATGAGGGTTATATGCTTTCTCTGGGACGATAAGGTTTTATTTCCTGA
Source organism: Coturnix japonica (assembly GCF_054131305.1). Lineage (NCBI taxonomy): Eukaryota > Metazoa > Chordata > Aves > Galliformes > Phasianidae > Coturnix > Coturnix japonica. The sequence continues at coordinate 11,603 of NW_028189054.1, read as the reverse complement.
GGGAAAGAGCCAGCTTTTCATGGGCTATATGTGGGCTTTGGCAAGGGCAGACAATCCAGTCTGTCAGGAAGCCATTTGAGGTGCTTCAGGTTTGTAAGCTTGTCTTTTAGTTTTTCAGGCGGATATTTGGAGCATGGGTGTAGTGCTGTATGCTCTGCTGTGTGGGTTTTTCCTTTGGATGATGACAATATGATGGCACTCTACAGGAGGATACCAGTGGGTATCAGTGGTGCTAGAATACACTGAGAAGGGAAATAGCTGAGCTTGACAAGAGGCCTTGCTTTTCGGATGGCAGAACATGCTGAGCTGTGGGTAGAAAGGCCACAGCACAGTCTGCTGAATATTGTCCCTGTTTTTGCTGCTTTGTCTACCAGTATTTTGTGGATTTGGTTCTACGCTTGGTTGGCCTATGTGGCACTGTAGCCTAATTCTGTACCATGATAGCATACAGAATTTAAGGAGAAGTATTTTCCTGCCAATGGGCTGGATTTTTTTGTATCTGGTTCTTCAACTGGCTGCTCCCTATACTATCTGTAGTAAAAATATAGACACATCATTTGATTTCCCTGAAATGAATGTTCCTAAATGCCAGCTCTTCTCATGTCTACAAAGATCAAAGTTCTGCATTTGCTATTAGAATTTCCTCTTCCAGAATCAGGAGGTAATGTAGGACCCCACAGATTGCCTTCAGAATCCAGCAGTTAGTTCTGTTTCCTTTCGGAGTGCATAACAACCTGAGCACATGAATTGAATGACGTGGCTTGTTAGTCTGGTACAAACTCTGCTGTACACTGAAACCTGGTCCATTTGTAAGCAGGACTTTGTCCATCTCTGCAGGACAGCAGAAAACCCTTTGTGCTAATCATGATGCCAAGAAGCAGAATGCGGCAAATGGCAGATGATCCAACTGCTTCAGGTGTTCATTTCCTTAAAACTGTGAATAGTTTTGGACTGAGAGTTTGTAAGCAGAACAGAGCTCTTAAAGCTGTCAGAGATTTTTTCTGCACTGTTCAATTCTATCTGCCTAACATACACCGGATCTCAGAACTGCATTGCTTGAACTGGTGGAACTTGTTGAAGTGAACTGGGATGAGCAAGTTTTAGAACTTAGTCAGAATGCAGTAAAAAATGGATAATCTCATGAGTATTAAGGTACAGGCTTGCTATTTCTGCACTGAATTTGTTTTTATTTTACATGGCTGTGATCTGAAAGTTGCTTGAAACGCAGGCACCTAGGCACTGTTGTGTAACTGAATTTCACACGATAGGTCCTGAAATATCCTGGAATCAAAAACTCTGACTTGTTTTAAGTCTGCTGCTTGAGTCTAATCAGGGTCATAGTGTCTGTGTGCAGTGTTTCTTTCCCTGTAATGCTCCACATCATTTCATTTTGGGAATATTGAAGGAAATGGACTATGTGCCATAACTGTTGTTAGAACAAAGTATGTCTGGTGTGATCTTATGCATAGGTTCTGTAACTGCTCTTCACAGCTCAGGTGTTTGACCTTCCTTTTGGTGAAGTGATGAAATACTGCTGGTTTCTATTTGTGCTTCTAGGCACCTTGAAGCTCTTAGGAATAGAACAATTGTCTCCAGTTCTTTTCAATGATATCAGTAACAGCTCGAGTGTTGCTGCCCACTAGGTAGACCCAAAGAAGCAGATTACAGTGAAACAACACACGAGCTGGACCTGAATGAGGATCACTTTCAAGACAGTGGCTATGCTGCTTCAAGCCTACTTGCTTCTTCCTGCCGCCACTCTATTACCAAGTATCAACAACCTTTCATGATTCAACTTGCAAATGTTTGAAACTAACCCTTGTGTTTCTATGCCTTCCTAGGTGATTCGAGCCCTTGTCAACCCCAAAGATCCAAACCAAGCAGTGTCTTTCCATCATTGGAGAGTTCTTATTAAGCATGAATCGCTGCAATTCGGATGACAGCCTTCCACATGGTAACAGTGATGGACACAAGGGGCTCATCCACGTTCATGCTCTCATATCTCCTGGCTCTGCTGAAGCTCCTGACCTGAGCCTGCCAGACACAGCAGTCACCTGCCTGGATTGTGACCCAGCGCCTTTGCAGTGCTGCCCATCCCAAGCACAGCCCGAGTGTCCCAGCAGCAGCACCACCATGCAGGAGCAGGGCAGCATCAGTGAGGTGAAGCTGAGCATCTTAGATGGGGACTTAGAGTCAGGCTGCCAGTCCCAGGCACCAGGCAGCAGCACCAGCTCTGAGCCACTCTCATCTTGACAAGAGGAGTCCCATCTTCACCCTTGACCTCTCAAGCCCTCCTGTCTTTTATTGAATAAAGTCACTCTCATGCTCAGTCATCGCCTCGACTGCATTCTGAGTCTTCAATCACAGGGATTGGGATGAATGCAACAAACAGCAAGGCAGCTCAGCTTGCAATGCTATGGCTGTGGGGTTCGTGCAGGCAGAGCTCTGGGTTCCCATTTTGCCTGGCTTTGGGATGTCTGCAGCAAGATCTCTACCATTTTGTATGGGAGCAAATAATCTCTAGCATCCAGGTTGCTGCTCATGATATATCCCAGTCTTCCTGGCTGTCACTTTGTGATACTTTTCAAAGCCTTTTGATACTCTTTGATGCCTTGGCTGCTCCCTAACACCTCTGTCCTCCTGCCATGTTGGCTCACATCTCCCACTTTGAAGCTGGCTTTGCAGATCATCTCCAGCCCTGTCATCATCACGCTGCAGCAGGAGGTGCTCACCTGGCCCAATGTCTGGCAGTACTGCTTGTTCTGCAGATGAGCAGCTGCCTCCTCATCTCTTCAGCTACAGTAGTTTTTCTCAGGGCAGTTAGATGCAGTCATGCTCCTCTGGATTTGGTGTGTTAAATCCATGCTGCATGGCAGCAGTCAGTGCAATACAAAGGTGTTCTGTGTGCCATAGCATTTCTCCAGGGGCTGCCAAAGGTAGAAGCACAACACAGCACCATCCTTCTGACAGTAATGTCTGTGAGTGTTAGACATGTGAGCACTGCATCATCCCCAGCGTGTCAGTGCTTTTCCACACCAACCTGACTCTCACACTCTGCACTGAATGTAACTCTGCTCTTGTGGAGACAAATGCTTTCTGTCACATCCTCCATCCCTGCAACCATTTGCCGGTAGGCAGCTCTTGCAGAAGAATCAAGCAGCAGAACCTTGTGCTCACCCTACAGCATGCAAATGCTATGAAAGCAGAAATAACCTGGCATGCTCTGGGTCTGCAAGGCTGCACAGATGGGAGAGGTAGATTGTGTTTTTGCAGTGGAAGTTTCCAGTATTTTCAGTACATAGTGTAGGCCCTAACTGAATGTATAACCCTCTTGTAAAACAGCTGTATAAGTAGTTTTTCCACCAAGAAAGTTGCTGAACAGAATTAAGTTCAGACTGGGGGCATTCTGACATGGGGAGAATTGAGACAAGCACAAGATAAATACAGGGTGGGTAGAGCCCAGCACAGGACAGAATGAATGTACTGACTTTTGGAAACATTGCCCTTCTCTGTCCGCAGAAAAGTACAAGGCAGACCTAAAAACAAGAGGTTGGTAATTGACCTTCTATGGAAATGAATCCTAGCCACAGTCTCGAGGAGTCTGTGAGCCTGAGATGCTCAACCAATGAGAGCCATGAGAGCATCACCTGCAGTGGGTTTAGGGCACAGAACAGAATTGATTTCACTGACTGGTGTGCAGTTTCTCCCTTGCCAATAGGGGATGTGCGCGCAGTATTGCAATAATGAATAAGCACTGCTGCTATCGCTGCCATCTTTGCCTAACTAGAAATCTTTGACTTTGAGAGTTTCTCACACAAGGGGAGAGGGTAAGAAAGTAAAGAGGCACAGAAAACTAAGGGAAACTGCTCTTCTTTATCTTATCTATAAAAATTGATACGATGCTGTTGTGCATTTTTTTTAATTTTATTTTTAATTTTTTGCTAATGTCAGTTAGATTGTTTTAAAATATCCACACACCAAAATCTGACTACCAAGCAAATGTAATGAAAATGAAATGAAGGTGAGTTAGTGGAAAGCACAAGGCCATATTATATTAGGCTCCAGCAAATTTACAGGCAGTCACTGCACGAAGAGGTAGATCTGAGTTGCACATTATATGATTCCCACAAAGATTAAGGAAATCTGAAGCTTTCAATATATTTTTTTAATTCTTTTTTCATTTCATTTTTAAACACCTGACCCAGACCCCAACCCTCACAGGAGCTGTAAAGATAACAGCATTAACCAGCAATGTAACTCTAATCCTAACCCTTACCCTGATTCTAAAATCGTCCCTAACTCCAAATGCAACAACAAAAATGATGCTAGAAGTTTGTAGCAAAAGGAACCTTAACCCTGATCATAATCCAAAAAAAAAATCATTATGGTAACAATAATCTTTACCTTAAGAGTAATATTAATCAGAGCCCAGATGATGCCTGCATCCAATCAGAAGCATGCTTTGCATTATTTAAGAGTTGTATTTTTTCCAATGAACTCTCTCTATTATCACGTTTATAAAGTAACAGAGTCTGTTCTTTTTCTCCTGACACTGTGCCTTACTCCTGACATCCCCTGGAAATGACCCAGATAGGGCACCATCAAAGTAATGCTAATAGTAATGTCAATCCTAAGGGTATCTCTAGCCTCAGTGTTAATGGGACGCTAACAACAATCCCAACAGCCTTAAACATTCTGGTGGTGTGAAAGAGGTGCTGCCTTGCACATGCTGGGCAGTCCCATTGCCTGTTAAATGCAGGCGGCAGCATAGAAACATGATGCCCGTGGTCAGAATGCCCTGTGGCAGATCCTGGCACCGGAGAACTGACCGGAGAACCATGAGAGAACTGACAACAAATCACGCGACATCAGAACCGACGCAGTGGTTATTTACAAGCCTTGGGAGACCCAGACAGGATCTCAGAGTAGTGAATGTAGGTACAGAAGTTGTTACTACTCTGTTTTCTTCTAAAAGAAGTGGTTTTTTTTCATCTCAGAAGTTGGGGGGGGGGGGGGGGGGGGGGGGGGGCGGGAAAGGGATATCAATTTAATTACTCATTAATTTATTGACAGACATTCACGTTTGCTACGTTTGGAGAAGTTTTTATTTGTTTGCTGTGGTTTGATTTTTTTTTTTTCTTTTTTTTTTCCCCCTTCCCTCCTCTTCCATCTTTGTGTTCTTCCCCTATAATCAAAAGAACGGATCCCCAGGGTCTGTCCCGCAGACGTTCTTTCCGTGGTCTCTGCTGCCACCTGCTGGCCAATAAGCGGAACTGCCACTGTTGGGCGTTTGGTGCCGCAGGAAGCACAACGCAGATCTGAGTTCTGACCGGTCTACGCAGCAAATCCGCCAATCTTTATTGCAATAAGCCCTCCAGACAAGAGCATAAAGTCTTTGCCTGAGGGCAGGGTTAGTAGTAATGGATGTCAGTTTTGAAATTTCCAGTCCATTCACCATAGCACTTTCTGCCTCCATGTCCCATAACCAGAGCAGCTATGCTGGCATGGTCTCTTGGTTTCTGTCTAAACCACTGTACTATATCCATCAGTTCAGCTGCTGTATTATGGGCAGCAGGGTTTGGGGGGTGGACACTGGTCAGGGCACTCCCACCAGCCTATCCTGCATTTTTTTTTTTTTTTTTTTTCATTTTTGGGTTACAATCAGTCAGATCTCAAATAGATCTAGTCCAAATGGAACCTCAAAATCTGACCTTTTAGTGCCTTCATTTACAGAGTCCATTTTATACAGATTCCCTTGTACAGGGCCCCATGGTCCTCCAGACAGTTGTTACTGATCTTCCATAGGAGAATGATTGAATTAGGTTTTTTCCCATCAAAACTGCCACCTGTCTTTCCAGTTTTTCAACACTATCATTCAATAGCTGATTTGCATCAGCCTGAGCCTCTTCAGTTATGTTCAGACAGTTCAAGGCCATTAAAAGTGGCCATGCCACCATGAACACAGCTAACTGTCATTCTCAAGTTGTAAGTATGTCTTTGCTAAGACCATGGAAATACTCAGTCAGGTGGGCCAGGGACTCATGGACCCTCCCTCCGTCCCACACAGGGCCCCATTTTTCAGTGACAGAAGCAGTGCTGCATTTTGAGGATCCTAGGAATCCCAGGACATGCCCTGACAAAAGGTCATTCAAAGGGGTAGTCTTTCCCCATCCAAACAACTCCATGATATTCACAGAATCACAGAATTGTAGGGGTTGGAAGGGACCTCCAGAGACCACTGAGTCCAGTCCCCCTGCCAAAGCAGGTTCCCTACACCACAAAAGAGGTACGAAGAGGTAGATCTGAGTTGCACATTATATGATTCCCACAAAGATTATGGAAATCTGAAGCTTTCAATATATTTTTTTAATTCTTTTTTCATTTCATTTTTTAAACACCTGACCCAGACCCCAACCCTCACAGGAGCTGTAAAGATAACAGCATTAACCTGCAATGTAACTCTAATCCTAACCCTTACCCTGATTCTACAGGGGACAGTCTGAAACGGACATCAATTCAATTACTCATTTATTTATTGACAGACATTCAAGTTTGCTACGTTTGGAGAAGTTTTTATTTGTTTGCTGTGGTTTGGTTTTTTCTTTTTTTCTTTTTTTTTTCCCCCTTCCCTCCTCTTCCATCTTTGTGTTCTTCCCCTATAATCAAAAGAGAACGGATCCCCAGGGTCTGTCCCGCAGACGTTCTTTCCGTGGTCTCTGCTGCCACCTGCTGGCCAATACACGGAACTGCCACTGTTGGGCGTTTGGTGCCACAGGAAGCACAACGCAGATCTGAGTTCTGACCGGTCTACGCAGCAAATCCGCCAATCTTTATTGTGATAAGCCCTCCACATGGCATTGCGCATGCACTCGAACATGCAACAGGCATAGATTTCTCTTAACTCCTTGAGGAGCAGGCAAGCAGAACAACTGAGCGCACCACTGCTTGTGATTGGGCCACCCCCATCATAGAGATGTGTGTTAGATCTTTTACCCACCCCTGGACTGGCCTTGTTGTTTAACGATAACCTCTGAAATCTGAGCTACTGGTTCTACCACCTGTAGTGTAGAATAGGTAGCCAATAAATGCTTTTCAACTGTGATGTATCTTTATTCTGCTCCATGCCAAACCTGTGGCCAAAACCTCATAGGGGTTCACAAAGAACTCTGGCTCTGCCAGAGCCCCCATCCAGACCCTTCTTGAGTTACATTCACATCTAGTTTGGCTGAAAAGGTTGGACTATAAATACTCAGTGCTTGGGCCTGTTTAACAGATATTTTTTCCTGATTATGCTGTCCATCGATCTTTTTAAACTGAACTCCTGCTCTAATCTGGTCTTTAAACATTTGTTGTCTCAAGACCCTAATGGGTCCAGACTGGATTACCTTAGGGGCTGGACGCCTAAGTCATGGCAGCAGATGGTTCTCTGCCTTTCTCAGACCTTTCCACCACCATTCAGAGCCTGCATCTGGCCGTAGGCACTCTTGTCTCCCCATCAATTGGGCAGCCTGTTGTATTACAGCACCTGAGGGCCACTGGGGGGTTCAGTATGGATAACGTAGACCCATACTGATGTAAAGGTGATGGCTGTAGGATGAGATCCCTCGTTCCTGATGAAAAATTTATTGACTGGGCTCTCAAAATCATCTTCATAGATTGCCTCTTTCATGCCTAATTCTCTAATATAATTTTGTTAGTCCTCCATAGAGGACCACAGGCTGATATTTAATGGTATGTCATTCTTATTTGGCCATGTTATATGACACACAGCCATAAATCATTCACTGATCAAATGGCTATCCTCATTATGTTGGACAGAGCATACAGTCTTTGCCTGAGGGCAGGGTGAGTAGTAATGGATGTCAGTTTTGAAGTTTCCAGTCCATTCACCACAGCGCTTTCTGCCTCCATGTCCCATAACCAGAGCAGCTATGCTGGCATGCTCTCTTGGTTTCTGTCTATACCACTGTACTATATCCATCAGTTCAGCTGCTGTATTATGGGCAGCAGGGTTTGGGGGGTTGGATACTGGTCAGGGCACTCCCACCAGCCTATCCTGCATTTTTTTTTTTTTTTTTTCATTTTTGGGTTACAATCAGTCAGATCTCAAATAGATCTAGTCCAAATGGAACCTCAAAATCTGACCTTTTAGTGCCTTCATTTACAGAGTCCATTTTATACAGATTCCCTTGTACAGGGCCCCCATGGTCCTCCAGAGAGATGTTCCTGATCTTCCATAGGAGAATGATTGAATTAGGTTTTTTCCCATCAAAACTGCCACCTGTCTTTCCAGTTTTTCAACACTATCATTCAATAGCTGATTTGCATCAGCCTGAGCCCCTTCAGTTATGTTCAGACAGTTCAAGGCCATTAAAAGTGGCCATGCCACCATGAACACAGCTAACTGTCATTCTCAAGTTGTAAGTATGTCTTTGCTAAGACCATGGAAATACTCAGTCAGGTGGGCCAGGGACTCATGGACCCTCCCTCCGTCCCACACAGGGCCCCATTTTTCAGTGACAGAAGCAGTGCTGCATTTTGAGGATCCTAGGAATCCCAGGACATGCCCTGACAAAAGGTCATTCAAAGGGGTAGTCTTTCCCCATCCAAACAACTCCATGATATTCACAGAATCACAGAATTGTAGGGGTTGGAAGGGACCTCCAGAGACCACTGAGTCCAGTCCCCCTGCCAAAGCAGGTTCCCTACACCACAAAAGAGGTACGAAGAGGTAGATCTGAGTTGCACATTATATGATTCCCACAAAGATTATGGAAATCTGAAGCTTTCAATATATTTTTTTAATTCTTTTTTCATTTCATTTTTTAAACACCTGACCCAGACCCCAACCCTCACAGGAGCTGTAAAGATAACAGCATTAACCTGCAATGTAACTCTAATCCTAACCCTTACCCTGATTCTACAGGGGACAGTCTGAAACGGACATCAATTCAATTACTCATTTATTTATTGACAGACATTCAAGTTTGCTACGTTTGGAGAAGTTTTTATTTGTTTGCTGTGGTTTGGTTTTTTCTTTTTTTCTTTTTTTTTTCCCCCTTCCCTCCTCTTCCATCTTTGTGTTCTTCCCCTATAATCAAAAGAGAACGGATCCCCAGGGTCTGTCCCGCAGACGTTCTTTCCGTGGTCTCTGCTGCCACCTGCTGGCCAATACACGGAACTGCCACTGTTGGGCGTTTGGTGCCACAGGAAGCACAACGCAGATCTGAGTTCTGACCGGTCTACGCAGCAAATCCGCCAATCTTTATTGTGATAAGCCCTCCACATGGCATTGCGCATGCACTCGAACATGCAACAGGCATAGATTTCTCTTAACTCCTTGAGGAGCAGGCAAGCAGAACAACTGAGCGCACCACTGCTTGTGATTGGGCCACCCCCATCATAGAGATGTGTGTTAGATCTTTTACCCACCCCTGGACTGGCCTTGTTGTTTAACGATAACCTCTGAAATCTGAGCTACTGGTTCTACCACCTGTAGTGTAGAATAGGTAGCCAATAAATGCTTTTCAACTGTGATGTATCTTTATTCTGCTCCATGCCAAACCTGTGGCCAAAACCTCATAGGGGTTCACAAAGAACTCTGGCTCTGCCAGAGCCCCCATCCAGACCCTTCTTGAGTTACATTCACATCTAGTTTGGCTGAAAAGGTTGGACTATAAATACTCAGTGCTTGGGCCTGTTTAACAGATATTTTTTCCTGATTATGCTGTCCATCGATCTTTTTAAACTGAACTCCTGCTCTAATCTGGTCTTTAAACATTTGTTGTCTCAAGACCCTAATGGGTCCAGACTGGATTACCTTAGGGGCTGGACGCCTAAGTCATGGCAGCAGATGGTTCTCTGCCTTTCTCAGACCTTTCCACCACCATTCAGAGCCTGCATCTGGCCGTAGGCACTCTTGTCTCCCCATCAATTGGGCAGCCTGTTGTATTACAGCACCTGAGGGCCACTGGGGGGTTCAGTATGGATAACGTAGACCCATACTGATGTAAAGGTGATGGCTGTAGGATGAGATCCCTCGTTCCTGATGAAAAATTTATTGACTGGGCTCTCAAAATCATCTTCATAGATTGCCTCTTTCATGCCTAATTCTCTAATATAATTTTGTTAGTCCTCCATAGAGGACCACAGGCTGATATTTAATGGTATGTCATTCTTATTTGGCCATGTTATATGACACACAGCCATAAATCATTCACTGATCAAATGGCTATCCTCATTATGTTGGACAGAGCATACAGTCTTTGCCTGAGGGCAGGGTGAGTAGTAATGGATGTCAGTTTTGAAGTTTCCAGTCCATTCACCACAGCGCTTTCTGCCTCCATGTCCCATAACCAGAGCAGCTATGCTGGCATGCTCTCTTGGTTTCTGTCTATACCACTGTACTATATCCATCAGTTCAGCTGCTGTATTATGGGCAGCAGGGTTTGGGGGGTTGGATACTGGTCAGGGCACTCCCACCAGCCTATCCTGCATTTTTTTTTTTTTTTTTTCATTTTTGGGTTACAATCAGTCAGATCTCAAATAGATCTAGTCCAAATGGAACCTCAAAATCTGACCTTTTAGTGCCTTCATTTACAGAGTCCATTTTATACAGATTCCCTTGTACAGGGTCCCCATGGTCTTCCAGAGAGATGTTCCTGATCTTCCATAGGAGAATGATTGAATTAGGTTTTTTCCCATCAAAACTGCCACCTGTCTTTCCAGTTTTTCAACACTATCATTCAATAGCTGATTTGCATCAGCCTGAGCCCCTTCAGTTATGTTCAGACAGTTCAAGGCCATTAAAAGTGGCCATGCCACCATGAACACAGCTAACTGTCATTCTCAAGTTGTAAGTATGTCTTTGCTAAGACCATGGAAATACTCAGTCAGGTGGGCCAGGGACTCATGGACCCTCCCTCCGTCCCACACAGGGCCCCATTTTTCAGTGACAGAAGCAGTGCTGCATTTTGAGGATCCTAGGAATCCCAGGACATGCCCTGACAAAAGGTCATTCAAAGGGGTAGTCTTTCCCCATCCAAACAACTCCATGATATTCACAGAATCACAGAATTGTAGGGGTTGGAAGGGACCTCCAGAGACCACTGAGTCCAGCCCCCTGCCAAAGCAGGTTCCCTACACCACGTTGCACAGCTCAGCATCCAGGCAGGTCTTGAATATCTCCAGAGAAGGAGATTCCACAACCACCCTAGGCAGCCTGTTCCAGTGCTCTGTCACTCTCACCGTAAAGAAGTTATTGCACACATTAGTGCAGAACTTCCTATGGTGCAGTTTCTGTCTGTTTCCCCTTGTCCCTCCTCCACACACTGCTGAAAAGAGTCTGGCCTCAACACTTTGCCCCCCACACCTCAAATATTTATAGAACCTGGATCCTGTCCCCTCTCAGCCTTCTTTTCTCAAGGCTAAACAGACCCAGTTCCCTCAGTCTCTCCTCATTGGGGAGATGCTCCAGGCCCTTCACCATCTTTGTGGTCCTCCACTGGACTCTTTCCAAGAGATCCCTGTCTTTTTTTTACTGGGGAGCCCAGAACTGGACACAATATTCCAGATGAGGCCTCACCAGGGCAGAGTAGAGGGGG